>NW_026902633.1:32500-35000 GCF_943734735.2 Anopheles gambiae | reverse complement strand
CTGTCAAGTGGGATACTGAACTCGAGAGGATAATACCTCTGCGCGGATTAGACTAGGGTACGGTTTATGGAATAACTAGGATGTACACGGGCTGGCGGATGAACCCGCCGAACCCTTAGTAAAGCAGGGTGAAACCTGCTTGAAACGGGGGAGGGCTAAGGGGGATTCTGTCACCGCTCTATTAAAACTTAGCAAGTCTTAGGTAGCGCTCCAAGACTGTCGCCATACGATACGCTCTATGGCAAATGCAGGTGTGGGTGGGTTCAGCCCCACTTTGCTCCGGTTCGGCACTGAGCCCGTCGTCTCATAAGGGCGCGGGCCAACCCTCGCGTGGAGCTCCCTGATTCATAGCCACCCACGGAACCAAATAGGAGACTGCATAAACAGACGCGGATAGCGGGCCTGAGTTTGAGCCCAATAGAATGAGTAACACGAAAACTAAGAAGGTCAAAAAGGCCAAGGGGGTGGACAAGAAAGATCCGGACCAAGCGTTCATGGATCTTCAAGATCGAATGGAGGCGATGCGTTTTGGGATAAGCAAACTCGATGATGAGTCTTCCCATTTTACGCTAGTAACGGTTATGATGGACTTCCTCGATGAGGTTATGTCCGAATTTCGAAGGTTTAGAGCCGTAAATCGCATGCAGCAGGTCCTCGACCGTCAAACGCAAACGTCGTTTGACGGTAACGATGGATTCGGGCCGCAAACGCGAAAAGGCAGAAGACCAGTGGCTGATGACCAACAGCCTGGTCCAAGTGGGTTGCAAAGGTTGCAACAACAACAACAACCATCGAGGTTGACCCCTGTTAGGGAAGCGGTGGAAAATATTCCAAGTCCGAGAAACGGACCGAATATTATTCAGGGTAGTATTAATAAGAGGAAGAAGAAGAAGAGCAAGAAGAAGCAGAATAAGCCCAGGAAGCGGCCTGAGGCTCTGCTGATATCGGACTGCACTTCCGAGGAGCTGGCGAAATTGCTCAAGGAAATGAAGCAGTCCGATGCTCTTAAATCGGTTGGAGAGACAATCTCTAAGGTCCGACGGGCCCAAAATGGAGGCATGTTGCTAGAATTGAAGCAGGGTAGTTCTGCAAGTGCAATTGCCCCAAAGGTTAAGGAAGCGGTGAAGGGCAAGGCGTCAGTGAGAACGCTAGCTCCTTCTAAAATGATTGAGATCATGCATCTCGATGAAATAACCACCCCCGAGGAGGTTGCGGAGTCTGTCAAAGCACAGCTCAACATCGAGATCGAAATAGATCGTATCAAAATGAAGAAAGGCCGCGCGGCCGGTACGCAGTGGGCACGGATCAACGTATCGCTGCCAGACTTTCAAAGCTTCCTGAATTTGGGAAAGCTGAAAGTTGGTTGGTCGATATGCCATATCCGTGAGGTTATGGAAGAGCAGAAATGCTATAAGTGTTGGAAGGTAGGCCATACGAGCTACCATTGTAGGGAACCAGACAGAAGTAATCTGTGCTGGAAATGCGGTTTGAGTGGACACAAGAAGCAAGCTTGTACCAACTCTGTCAAGTGTTTGGATTGCGGTACGAGGTCACAGAACCTTCACGCAACGGGCAGTTATATGTGTCCTAGAAGGCGAACGATTAGATCTTAATGGTTAGGTTGCTACAACATAACCAGAATCATAGTTATGCTGCATTCCAGTTAATGTGGCAAACGATTAGGGAAGAATCTGCGGATATAGTGTTGATTGCAGATCCGTATCTGGCAACAACCAACGTCAAAGTGTTACGCAATGACGATAACACAGCAGCGGTAGTGGTTAACGCGGACTTACCAGTTAAGGTAGTCAGTAAGGCTCTGAAGGGTTTAATGATAGTTGACATAGGTGATATGCGAGTGGTTAGCGTTTACGCGCCACCTAGATTTAGTATGGAAGAGTTTCAGAATATGTTGGATAACACGGTAATGGCCGTAACCGGTATCCACAAATTCGTTATCGGGGGGGACTTCAACGCTTGGTCAGCAAGTTGGAACAACCAACTTGGCGAGCGTGGAGAAACCCAGAAACGAAGAGGTGAGTTGGTCTTATCAACCTTTGCGCAGATTGACGCAATTTTATTGAACGACGGCAGGACCCCAACTTATGTTGGACCAGGGCGCACGTCAGTAGTTGATCTTACTTTTGCGAGCAGAACAGTTGCAAGATCATTTAAGTGGGAGGTGTTATCTAGCTATATGAACTCTGATCATCGTGCAATACGAATAGATCTTGAGACGCAAAGCGTGCGTAATTTGTCCCGACCCATAACGGGATGGAGCATCAAGTATTTCAACAAAGATATATTTGAAGTTATGATGCAAGCCGCTTTTGAGACCGAGGTCACAACAAGCGAAGACTTAATGCGTATACTTGTCACGGCGTGTAATGCGACGATGACTAAGCGTAAGAGGTACACTCCTAACAAGAGTGCATTTTGGTGGACGCTAGAGATCGAGGCACTTCGCAAAGAGTGCAAACACCGCGATCGATTAGCGCAA
>NW_026902633.1:15000-27500 GCF_943734735.2 Anopheles gambiae | reverse complement strand
CCGACGCACCAGCAACCGCAACACGATGCAAAATAAATTGCACGAGCTGCTGATACTTGTACCATGCACGGTACACGGTACCAAATTATACCCCTGAAAGTGTGCAATTTGGTGCTATAGTAGGAAATTTGGTTGGGCAAGCCTAGCTACGCGTGTCGCTACGCGTGTTGCATGGTGGTCGATCAGAGGTATGCAAAAGCACCTATCTAGGGGAATTACTTTACGTTCTAGTAGCAAGTTCAATTTTTCGGTCCAGCACGGCAGTAATCCTGCATGCATACACTCCATGTACCAAAAATGTATCAACCTAGGCGTTGCTCAGTAGCTTTTGGCGGCACATGTAAAAAGTATTCGAGTTCAGATTCTTGGAACTTTGCGTATTGTTCAAAACTAATAACGAAAACTAAATTATAAATGGGTAAAAGGCTAGGCGTTTCTCAGTAGCTTTTTTGCGCCACGTGGCAAAAGTATTCGAGTTCAGATTTCTGGGACTTAGCGTATTTTTCAAAATTGATTATGCAAATTGAAGTACAAATGGGGCATTAGCTAGGCGTTGCCCAGTAGCTTTTGGCGCCACATGGAGGAAGTAGTCGAGTTCAAATTTCTGGGACGTAGCGTAGTTTTCAATCATAATAAACCGAATCAAACATAAAAATCATGAAACTTACACCACGTCCCTAGGTTATGCACAAAACGTAACGATAAAGTGCCGGCCAGGTTAGAGGTGCACCAAAATTGTGTACCGATTAGGAAAAGTACTCTATGTTCCTATGACTTGGGTGAAAAGTGTTGATTAACTGCTGGTTAGGATAGACAGTTGCTTATCGTACACATCGCAAACGAACACCCCTTAGTGAGCAGTAGCAGAAGTCGATTGAACAAAGCGAATGCATTACAAACTGATCAAGTAAAATAAGGAACGCTACGTACTAGGACTTCTTTCCAAGAATGGTGTCCGCGACGGGAGGGCAAGCGTCCTTCCCAGGTTTCCCTAGTAAACCTTGTATGGTAAACATACCCAAGCGTGTCCGTAAGCACGCAACGATAGTCACGAACGAGCACATACCTAGGGAAAGTACTCTACGTACTAGGACTTCTGTCCAAGAATGGTGTCCGCGACGGTCGGGCACTGTGACGCAATTACCAAATCCTAGAATCGTACAAGCAGTGTGTACAAACATAAACATTAACGCGTTCGCTCGGGCTGCGCCGTCCGTGTTGAACACAAATGTGGGTGATTATATGAGTGGATAGACAAAAACATGCGTGGCGAAGACAGTTTTCTGCACGATGTGCACATAGCTCATTTCGTCGTCCCGGGCTAATGGAAAAACACAAAAATATCGAGTATCTTTCTAGGTTTCTGTTATAAAAGGACAGGCCAAAAGGTGACCGGTTGAGATAAGCATTTTAAGCATACAAGCACTTTAATGCAACTTTTGATACAAAAACTAGGTACGTACACGTAGATTGTATCAACATGGACATCCATGATCGGGTACGCCCGGGCTGCGCCCTCCATGTTGTACTTTCCCTGATTGGTACACAATTTTGGTGCAAGTGTACCAACATGGACATCTATGAACGCGTACGCTCGAGATGCACCCTTCGTCTTGTACTTTCCCTGATCGGTACACAGTTTTGGTGCACGGCTATCCCGACCGGCAACTTGTACCTTTATCGACATCCATGAACACAAAGTGCGCGGAACAAAAATTGCTCGGTCAGACCTACAAAGTGCTATATCTCGAATACTAAACGTCGCAGATGGGTGTCGTAGAACAATTTTAAATTCGTCTAATGATTCTACATCCGATTCTGGATAGTGGTTTTTCGACCACTTTTCAACATTTTGTGACACCCCGAACCTAGGGGCAGCTCCCTAGCTTTTTTCAAAAATGTGCACCGAACGGGCCAGAGAGCTCGAGTAGTCGAAAATTTTTTTTTTGCTAAAACCCCTCAAAACGTGTCAGGAACGCACCCTAGATGATGAAAAGTGCAACCAGAATGTCAATCGACAACATGCCCGGGGGTACAAATTTGCTCTACGCGTCCCGAGGTAGGGTACTTTTTCATACAAACATCAAAGTGTACGGTGCACAAAGTGCGCGGAACAAAAATTGCTCGGTCAGACCTAGGACGGGCCATAACTCGAATACTAAACGTCGCAGATGGGTGTCGTAGAACAATTTTAAGTTCGTCTAATGATTCTACATCCGATTCTGGATAGTGGTTTTTCGACCACTTTTCAACATTTTGTGACACCCCGAACCTAGGGGCAGCTCCCTAGCTTTTTTCAAAAATGTGCACCGAACGGGCCAGAGAGCTCGAGTAGTCGAAAATTTTTTTTTTTGCTAAAACCCCTCAAAACGTGTCAGGAACGCACCCTAGATGATGAAAAGTGCAACCAGAATGTCAATCGACAACATGCCCGGGGGTACAAATTTGCTATACGCGTCCCTAGGTAGGGTACTTTTTCATACAAACATCAACGTGTACGGTGCACAAAGTGCGCGGAACAAAAATTGCTCGGTCAGACCTAGGACGGGCCATAACTCGAATACTAAACGTCGCAGATGGGTGTCGTAGAACAATTTTAAGTTCGTCTAATGATTCTACATCCGATTCTGGATAGTGGTTTTTCGACCACTTTTCAACATTTTGTGACACCCCGAACCTAGGGGCAGCTCCCTAGCTTTTTTCAAAAATGTGCACCGAACGGGCCAGAGAGCTCGAGTAGTCGAAAATTTTTTTTTTTGCTAAAACCCCTCAAAACGTGTCAGGAACGCACCCTAGATGATGAAAAGTGCAACCAGAATGTCAATCGACAACATGCCCGGGGGTACAAATTTGCTCTACGCGTCCCTAGGTAGGGTACTTTTTCATACAAACATCAAAGTGTACGGTGCACAAAGTGCGCGGAACAAAAATTGCTCGGTCAGACCTAGGACGGGCCATAACTCGAATACTAAACGTCGCAGATGGGTGTCGTAGAACAATTTTAAGTTCGTCTAATGATTCTACATCCGATTCTGGATAGTGGTTTTTCGACCACTTTTCAACATTTTGTGACACCCCGAACCTAGGGGCAGCTCCCTAGCTTTTTTTAAAAATGTGCACCGAACGGGCCAGAGAGCTCGAGTAGTCGAAAATTTTTTTTTTTGCTAAAACCCCTCAAAACGTGTCAGGAACGCACCCTAGATGATGAAAAGTGCAACCAGAATGTCAATCGACAACATGCCCGGGGGTACAAATTTGCTATACGCGTCCCTAGGTAGGGTACTTTTTCATACAAACATCAACGTGTACGGTGCACAAAGTGCGCGGAACAAAAATTGCTCGGTCAGACCTAGGACGGGCCATAACTCGAATACTAAACGTCGCAGATGGGTGTCGTAGAACAATTTTAAGTTCGTCTAATGATTCTACATCCGATTCTGGATAGTGGTTTTTCGACCACTTTTCAACATTTTGTGACACCCCGAACCTAGGGGCAGCTCCCTAGCTTTTTTCAAAAATGTGCACCGAACGGGCCAGAGAGCTCGAGTAGTCGAAAATTTTTTTTTTGCTAAAACCCCTCAAAACGTGTCAGGAACGCACCCTAGATGATGAAAAGTGCAACCAGAATGTCAATCGACAACATGCCCGGGGGTACAAATTTGCTATACGCGTCCCTAGGTAGGGTACTTTTTCATACAAACATCAACGTGTACGGTGCACAAAGTGCGCGGAACAAAAATTGCTCGGTCAGACCTAGGACGGGCCATAACTCGAATACTAAACGTCGCAGATGGGTGTCGTAGAACAATTTTAAGTTCGTCTAATGATTCTACATCCGATTCTGGATAGTGGTTTTTCGACCACTTTTCAACATTTTGTGACACCCCGAACCTAGGGGCAGCTCCCTAGCTTTTTTCAAAAATGTGCACCGAACGGGCCAGAGAGCTCGAGTAGTCGAAAATTTTTTTTTTTGCTAAAACCCCTCAAAACGTGTCAGGAACGCACCCTAGATGATGAAAAGTGCAACCAGAATGTCAATCGACAACATGCCCGGGGGTACAAATTTGCTATACGCGTCCCTAGGTAGGGTACTTTTTCATACAAACATCAACGTGTACGGTGCACAAAGTGCGCGGAACAAAAATTGCTCGGTCAGACCTAGGACGGGCCATAACTCGAATACTAAACGTCGCAGATGGGTGTCGTAGAACAATTTTAAGTTCGTCTAACGATTCTACATCCGATTCTGGATAGTGGTTTTTCGACCACTTTTCAACATTTTGTGACACCCCGAACCTAGGGGCAGCTCCCTAGCTTTTTTCAAAAATGTGCACCGAACGGGCCAGAGAGCTCGAGTAGTCGAAAATTTTTTTTTTTGCTAAAACCCCTCAAAACGTGTCAGGAACGCACCCTAGATGATGAAAAGTGCAACCAGAATGTCAATCGACAACATGCCCGGGGGTACAAATTTGCTCTACGCGTCCCTAGGTAGGGTACTTTTTCATACAAACATCAAAGTGTACGGTGCACAAAGTGCGCGGAACAAAAATTGCTCGGTCAGACCTACAAAGTGTTATATATCTCGAATACTAAACGTCGCAGATGGGTGTCGTAGAACAATTTTAAGTTCGTCTAATGATTCTACATCCGATTCTGGATAGTGGTTTTTCGACCACTTTTCAACATTTTGTGACACCCCGAACCTAGGGGCAGCTCCCTAGCTTTTTTCAAAAATGTGCACCGAACGGGCCAGAGAGCTCGAGTAGTCGAAAATTTTTTTTTTTGCTAAAACCCCTCAAAACGTGTCAGGAACGCACCCTAGATGATGAAAAGTGCAACCAGAATGTCAATCGACAACATGCCCGGGGGTACAAATTTGCTATACGCGTCCCTAGGTAGGGTACTTTTTCATACAAACATCAACGTGTACGGTGCACAAAGTGCGCGGAACAAAAATTGCTCGGTCAGACCTAGGACGGGCCATAACTCGAATACTAAACGTCGCAGATGGGTGTCGTAGAACAATTTTAAGTTCGTCTAATGATTCTACATCCGATTCTGGATAGTGGTTTTTCGACCACTTTTCAACATTTTGTGACACCCCGAACCTAGGGGCAGCTCCCTAGCTTTTTTCAAAAATGTGCACCGAACGGGCCAGAGAGCTCGAGTAGTCGAAAATTTTTTTTTTGCTAAAACCCCTCAAAACGTGTCAGGAACGCACCCTAGATGATGAAAAGTGCAACCAGAATGTCAATCGACAACATGCCCGGGGGTACAAATTTGCTCTACGCGTCCCTAGGTAGGGTACTTTTTCATACAAACATCAAAGTGTACGGTGCACAAAGTGCGCGGAACAAAAATTGCTCGGTCAGACCTGGTACGGGCCATAACTCGAATACTAAACGTCGCAGATGGGTGTCGTAGAACAATTTTAAGTTCGTCTAACGATTCTACATCCGATTCTGGATAGTGGTTTTTCGACCACTTTTCAACATTTTGTGACACCCCGAACCTAGGGGCAGCTCCCTAGCTTTTTTCAAAAATGTGCACCGAACGGGCCAGAGAGCTCGAGTAGTCGAAAATTTTTTTTTTTGCTAAAACCCCTCAAAACGTGTCAGGAACGCACCCTAG
This sequence comes from Anopheles gambiae, assembly GCF_943734735.2. Lineage (NCBI taxonomy): Eukaryota > Metazoa > Arthropoda > Insecta > Diptera > Culicidae > Anopheles > Anopheles gambiae. Next base: position 21,869 of record NW_026902633.1, on the reverse strand, counting down.
ATGATGAAAAGTGCAACCAGAATGTCAATCGACAACATGCCCGGGGGTACAAATTTGCTCTACGCGTCCCTAGGTAGGGTACTTTTTCATACAAACATCAAAGTGTACGGTGCACAAAGTGCGCGGAACAAAAATTGCTCGGTCAGACCTAGGACGGGCCATATCTCGAATACTAAACGTCGCAGATGGGTGTCGTAGAACAATTTTAAATTCGTCTAATGATTCTACATCCGATTCTGGATAGTGGTTTTTCGACCACTTTTCAACATTTTGTGACACCCCGAACCTAGGGGCAGCTCCCTAGCTTTTTTCAAAAATGTGCACCGAACGGGCCAGAGAGCTCGAGTAGTCGAAATTTTTTTTTTTTTGCTAAAACCCCTCAAAACGTGTCAGGAACGCACCCTAGATGATGAAAAGTGCAACCAGAATGTCAATCGACAACATGCCCGGGGGTACAAATTTGCTCTACGCGTCCCTAGGTAGGGTACTTTTTCATACAAACATCAAAGTGTACGGTGCACAAAGTGCGCGGAACAAAAATTGCTCGGTCAGACCTAGGACGGGCCATATCTCGAATACTAAACGTCGCAGATGGGTGTCGTAGAACAATTTTAAGTTCGTCTAACGATTCTACATCCGATTCTGGATAGTGGTTTTTCGACCACTTTTCAACATTTTGTGACACCCCGAACCTAGGGGCAGCTCCCTAGCTTTTTTCAAAAATGTGCACCGAACGGGCCAGAGAGCTCGAGTAGTCGAAAAAAATTTTTTTGCTAAAACCCCTCAAAACGTGTCAGGAACGCACCCTAGATGATGAAAAGTGCAACCAGAATGTCAATCGACAACATGCCCGGGGGTACAAATTTGCTCTACGCGTCCCTAGGTAGGGTACTTTTTCATACAAACATCAAAGTGTACGGTGCACAAAGTGCGCGGAACAAAAATTGCTCGGTCAGACCTGGTACGGGCCATAACTCGAATACTAAACGTCGCAGATGGGTGTCGTAGAACAATTTTAAGTTCGTCTAACGATTCTACATCCGATTCTGGATAGTGGTTTTTCGACCACTTTTCAACATTTTGTGACACCCCGAACCTAGGGGCAGCTCCCTAGCTTTTTTCAAAAATGTGCACCGAACGGGCCAGAGAGCTCGAGTAGTCGAAAATTTTTTTTTTGCTAAAACCCCTCAAAACGTGTCAGGAACGCACCCTAGATGATGAAAAGTGCAACCAGAATGTCAATCGACAACATGCCCGGGGGTACAAATTTGCTCTACGCGTCCCTAGGTAGGGTACTTTTTCATACAAACATCAAAGTGTACGGTGCACAAAGTGCGCGGAACAAAAATTGCTCGGTCAGACCTACAAAGTGTTATATATCTCGAATACTAAACGTCGCAGATGGGTGTCGTAGAACAATTTTAAGTTCGTCTAACGATTCTACATCCGATTCTGGATAGTGGTTTTTCGACCACTTTTCAACATTTTGTGACACCCCGAACCTAGGGGCAGCTCCCTAGCTTTTTTCAAAAATGTGCACCGAACGGGCCAGAGAGCTCGAGTAGTCGAAATTTTTTTTTTTGCTAAAACCCCTCAAAACGTGTCAGGAACGCACCCTAGATGATGAAAAGTGCAACCAGAATGTCAATCGACAACATGCCCGGGGGTACAAATTTGCTCTACGCGTCCCTAGGTAGGGTACTTTTTCATACAAACATCAACGTGTACGGTGCACAAAGTGCGCGGAACAAAAATTGCTCGGTCAGACCTGGTACGGGCCATAACTCGAATACTAAACGTCGCAGATGGGTGTCGTAGAACAATTTTAAATTCGTCTAATGATTCTACATCCGATTCTGGATAGTGGTTTTTCGACCACTTTTCAACATTTTGTGACACCCCGAACCTAGGGGCAGCTCCCTAGCTTTTTTCAAAAATGTGCACCGAACGGGCCAGAGAGCTCGAGTAGTCGAAAATTTTTTTTTTTGCTAAAACCCCTCAAAACGTGTCAGGAACGCACCCTAGATGATGACAAGTGCAACCAGAATGTCAATCGACAACATGCCCGGGGGTACAAATTTGCTCTACGCGTCCCTAGGTAGGGTACTTTTTCATACAAACATCAAAGTGTACGGTGCACAAAATGCGCGGAACAAAAATTGCTCGGTCAGACCTGGTACGGGCCATAACTCGAATACTAAACGTCGCAGATGGGTGTCGTAGAACAATTTTAAGTTCGTCTAACGATTCTACATCCGATTCTGGATAGTGGTTTTTCGACCACTTTTCAACATTTTGTGACACCCCGAACCTAGGGGCAGCTCCCTAGCTTTTTTCAAAAATGTGCACCGAACGGGCCAGAGAGCTCGAGTAGTCGAAAATTTTTTTTTTGCTAAAACCCCTCAAAACGTGTCAGGAACGCACCCTAGATGATGAAAAGTGCAACCAGAATGTCAATCGACAACATGCCCGGGGGTACAAATTTGCTCTACGCGTCCCTAGGTAGGGTACTTTTTCATACAAACATCAAAGTGTACGGTGCACAAAGTGCGCGGAACAAAAATTGCTCGGTCAGACCTAGGACGGGCCATAACTCGAATACTAAACGTCGCAGATGGGTGTCGTAGAACAATTTTAAGTTCGTCTAATGATTCTACATCCGATTCTGGATAGTGGTTTTTCGACCACTTTTCAACATTTTGTGACACCCCGAACCTAGGGGCAGCTCCCTAGCTTTTTTCAAAAATGTGCACCGAACGGGCCAGAGAGCTCGAGTAGTCGAAAATTTTTTTTTTGCTAAAACCCCTCAAAACGTGTCAGGAACGCACCCTAGATGATGAAAAGTGCAACCAGAATGTCAATCGACAACATGCCCGGGGGTACAAATTTGCTCTACGCGTCCCTAGGTAGGGTACTTTTTCATACAAACATCAAAGTGTACGGTGCACAAAGTGCGCGGAACAAAAATTGCTCGGTCAGACCTACAAAGTGTTATATATCTCGAATACTAAACGTCGCAGATGGGTGTCGTAGAACAATTTTAAGTTCGTCTAATGATTCTACATCCGATTCTGGATAGTGGTTTTTCGACCACTTTTCAACATTTTGTGACACCCCGAACCTAGGGGCAGCTCCCTAGCTTTTTTCAAAAATGTGCACCGAACGGGCCAGAGAGCTCGAGTAGTCGAAAAAAATTTTTTTGCTAAAACCCCTCAAAACGTGTCAGGAACGCACCCTAGATGATGAAAAGTGCAACCAGAATGTCAATCGACAACATGCCCGGGGGTACAAATTTGCTCTACGCGTCCCTAGGTAGGGTACTTTTTCATACAAACATCAAAGTGTACGGTGCACAAAGTGCGCGGAACAAAAATTGCTCGGTCAGACCTACAAAGTGTTATATATCTCGAATACTAAACGTCGCAGATGGGTGTCGTAGAACAATTTTAAGTTCGTCTAACGATTCTACATCCGATTCTGGATAGTGGTTTTTCGACCACTTTTCAACATTTTGTGACACCCCGAACCTAGGGGCAGCTCCCTAGCTTTTTTCAAAAATGTGCACCGAACGGGCCAGAGAGCTCGAGTAGTCGAAAATTTTTTTTTTGCTAAAACCCCTCAAAACGTGTCAGGAACGCACCCTAGATGATGAAAAGTGCAACCAGAATGTCAATCGACAACATGCCCGGGGGTACAAATTTGCTCTACGCGTCCCTAGGTAGGGTACTTTTTCATACAAACATCAAAGTGTACGGTGCACAAAGTGCGCGGAACAAAAATTGCTCGGTCAGACCTGGTACGGGCCATAACTCGAATACTAAACGTCGCAGATGGGTGTCGTAGAACAATTTTAAGTTCGTCTAACGATTCTACATCCGATTCTGGATAGTGGTTTTTCGACCACTTTTCAACATTTTGTGACACCCCGAACCTAGGGGCAGCTCCCTAGCTTTTTTCAAAAATGTGCACCGAACGGGCCAGAGAGCTCGAGTAGTCGAAAATTTTTTTTTTTGCTAAAACCCCTCAAAACGTGTCAGGAACGCACCCTAGATGATGAAAAGTGCAACCAGAATGTCAATCGACAACATGCCCGGGGGTACAAATTTGCTCTACGCGTCCCTAGGTAGGGTACTTTTTCATACAAACATCAACGTGTACGGTGCACAAAGTGCGCGGAACAAAAATTGCTCGGTCAGACCTAGGACGGGCCATAACTCGAATACTAAACGTCGCAGATGGGTGTCGTAGAACAATTTTAAGTTCGTCTAATGATTCTACATCCGATTCTGGATAGTGGTTTTTCGACCACTTTTCTACATTTTGTGACACCCCGAACCTAGGGGCAGCTCCCTAGCTTTTTTCAAAAATGTGCACCGAACGGGCCAGAGAGCTCGAGTAGTCGAAAATTTTTTTTTTTGCTAAAACCCCTCAAAACGTGTCAGGAACGCACCCTAGATGATGAAAAGTGCAACCAGAATGTCAATCGACAACATGCCCGGGGGTACAAATTTGCTATACGCGTCCCTAGGTAGGGTACTTTTTCATACAAACATCAACGTGTACGGTGCACAAAGTGCGCGGAACAAAAATTGCTCGGTCAGACCTACAAAGTGTTATATATCTCGAATACTAAACGTCGCAGATGGGTGTCGTAGAACAATTTTAAATTCGTCTAACGATTCTACATCCGATTCTGGATAGTGGTTTTTCGACCACTTTTCAACATTTTGTGACACCCCGAACCTAGGGGCAGCTCCCTAGCTTTTTTCAAAAATGTGCACCGAACGGGCCAGAGAGCTCAAGTAATCGAAAATTTTTTTTTTGCTAAAACCCCTCAAAACGTGTAGAAAACTGATTTTAGATGATAAAAAGTGCAACCAGAACGTCAAACGACAACTTTGTTGGGGGTACCCTTTTTACTCTACGGGCCACTAGCTTAGGCGCGCCAACAGCGCTTTCCTCTCGGGTTCCCATTTTTTGCCCTCCTGGGATTATGATCATTTACTCATTGCCTACTATAGGGAAGGTACCTTGCTTCGAGGTCAAAAATGAAGATTTCACCAAATCTTAGTTTTAACCTCTATTTAGTCGTAGGAGCATGGTTTGCAGTGTCCGTGGGTCATATAAGCCCCCGTTTGGGTCATACGTCCCCTCCCCGATGAAAATCGTCATATGACTATAGGCCGAACTTATGAAGCAAAAGTGGTGTCTGGTGGGTTCTGCCGATGATCTTAACCTATGATTTTGAGTTTCCACCCTTTCAAAACGTTTCCTGGAGCAGTACATCACGGGTCTACGGACCCAAAGACTTCGTTGCGATGGTTTCAAGCATAAAAGTTGTAACAGCTAAGGGTTTTTAATACGCGTATATTAAATCCTTGCTTGAAACTAAGCTTCGTTGTCTTTAAACTCTGCAAGACCAATCGAACTTCTTAGGGAAACTCGAAGGATTCACGCTAAGCCGGTGGTGCAGGGCACATAGCGTGATGAAACCGGGTTTCCCTACCAAATGTGGCATATTTTTTCCCTGAGAGCGAAGCTCAGACCCACGTAGGGGAGAGCGAAGTGGAACTTAAATGTTCAATGCAGCAAATGTTCGCCATGCGGATAAACAAGTTGGAATAGTTCAATGTAGTGTAATGCAAACACGAATCGCAAATAACGATACGGGACCCAGAAGCAATTCTGCGGATCCCTCGGGGAGTGGTGAGTTGATATAAATTAGAGGTGAAAATCCAAGTTGTTCGGGCTCCGGCTCGGCAGCCGATACGAGGTTCCTGTTGAGCTTGTTTGTACATCGCGCAGAGGCGCCGTTCGGTTCTAGCAATGATTCCCGCCACCATGTTCCATGCGTGCAGAGATCCGTTAGAGCTCGTTCAATGTGTCCCGCCGTGATTACGAAAAAGTCCAACAGTTGACTTAGTTGGGTGTGCGTCAAGTAATCGCGCAGAGATGCCGATCGGTGCCTAGCAATGTTTCCCGTCACAAGGTGGTATTGGCACCTGTGCAGAGTGGCCGTTAGCAATGTCTCCCGTATCACGGTGGTGTACCATCACTAGTGCAGAGTGACCGCTAGCAATGTCTCCCGTCACAAGGTGGTAGCCCAGAAGTGCAGAGAAGCCGCTGTAGCAAAGTCTCCCGTATCACGTTGGAGTTCTTCCACTAGTGCAGAGAGATCGCTGAACCGTTCAATGTGTCCCGTCGTGGAGTGCTTGTACCGAGCACGTAGGATACACCTTGCTTTGTTGGTTTGGGATAGGAGTGGTCGCGCAACTGCCTCCACGCCGCAGAGTGCCAGTTCGGATTGAAGGTCAACTTTAGCCGTTCAATGCATCAGTCGGTGGGTGTTCAGATGGCATCACAACTTCCCCTAGGTGCTCAAGTTGGCTGGGTTGTAAAGCATGTACACATGCGCAGAGTATCGTGCGTACTAGCAAAGTCTCCCGTCACGGTGGTTACGCATGAGTTCCATGCAGTGCAGAGAGATCGTTAGTGCGTGCAATGTACCAGTCGATGTGTCGTACCGGCATACAACCCCGCTTAGAGGCCCGTCACTCGAAGAGGACAAGAAAGAGTGCGCAGAGTGCCGTACCGGCATAGCAATGTCTCCAGACATACGTTGGGACACCCGACGCAGTGCAGAGAGATCCGCTAGCCGTGTGCAATGCATCCGACGTTGCCTGCTTGTGCAGTCTATCGAGTGGCGCCAACGGACGCTCTGGCGTCACAGAACAAATCTCGGTGGTCACGGGGGACTTGTGCCTCGCGTGATCAAGAGTGTAGTTCGTGTTCAAGCAATTGACTCGAATTCTGGTTGATCCTACCAGTGATATACGCTCGTCTCAAAGGTTAAGCCATGCATGTCTAAG
>NW_026902633.1:5000-7500 GCF_943734735.2 Anopheles gambiae | reverse complement strand
AGTAAGGCTCTGAAGGGTTTAATGATAGTTGACATAGGTGATATGCGAGTGGTTAGCGTTTACGCGCCACCTAGATTTAGTATGGAAGAGTTTCAGAACATGTTGGATAACACGGTAATGGCCGTAACCGGTATCCACAAATTCGTTATCGGGGGGGACTTCAACGCTTGGTCAGCAAGTTGGAACAACCAACTTGGCGAGCGTGGAGAAACCCAGAAACGAAGAGGTGAGTTGGTCTTATCAACCTTTGCGCAGATTGACGCTATTTTATTGAACGACGGCAGCACCCCAACTTATGTTGGACCAGGGCGTACGTCAGTAGTTGATCTTACTTTTGCGAGCAGAACAGTTGCAAGATCATTTAAGTGGGAGGTGTTATCTGGCTATATGAACTCTGATCATCGTGCAATACGAATAGATCTTGAGACGCAAAGCGTGCGTAACTTGTCCCGACCCATAACGGGATGGAGCATCAAGTATTTTAGCAAAGATATATTTGAAGTTATGATGCAAGCCGCTTTTGAGACAGAGGTCACAACAAGCGAAGACTTAATGCGTATACTTGTCACGGCGTGTAATGCGACGATGACTAAGCGTAAGAGGTACACTCCTAACAAGAGTGCATTTTGGTGGACGTTAGAGATTGAGGCACTTCGCAAAGAGTGCAAACACCGCGATCGATTAGCGCAAAGAGCATTCAATACTGATCTCTATTCTTCTTTTAGGGACGAGTTCAAGGTGGCAAGGAATGCCCTCAAGCGATTGATCAAGCATACCCGACAGAGGAAGTGGAAAGAGTTCCTGGGAACAGCGAACAACGCATCATTTGGTATTGTATATCATACGTTCAAGAAAGTGGCCGAGGGTTCGATTGGACCCCGAACCATGACATTGGACGAGTTTAGGGAAGTGGTGAGCGAGCTTTTTCCTACTCACACCAAATACGGTGTGGCCTGAATATCGTATCGATCAGCCACGAGAGTTTGAAAGGGTAACTAATGATGAGATTCTTGCGGTTGCCAGGAGACTACCTAACAAGAAGGCGCCGGGACCAGATGGTATCCCGAATGAGGCGCTGAAAGTTGGTATGTTGACTGCAACCGATGCATTTTGCAGGGTTTACCAAGGCTGTTTAGAGAACGCGAAGTTCCCCGATGAGTGGAAAAGGCAGAGGTTGGTGTTAATACCGAAACCGAACAAACCACCAGGGGAACCGGGTTCAGTTCGCCCCATTTGTCTACTAGACGGGGCAGGTAAAGGTTTAGAACGCATCATAGTGCAACGGTTAAATGCACACATCGAGGAGGTCAACGGACTGTCTGATGACCAATTTGGTTTCAGAAGTCGTCGATCAACGGTTGATGCGATTCAACGGGTAGTGGACATTGTTTCGGTAGCTAGAAGCAGAAACCGATACAGTGGACGGTATTGTGCAGTTGTTACATTAGATGTTACTAATGCTTTCAACAGTGCTTCGTGGTTGGCGATTGCAAATGCTTTACAGAGAATTAACACTCCTAAGTATCTTTATGATATCATTGGTGATTATTTTAGGAATCGTGTGCTGATGTATGATACCACAGATGGACCGGCAGAGATTGCAGTCACATCGGGTGTACCTCAAGGCTCGGTACTTGGCCCAACGTTATGGAACCTCATGTACGACGGAGTCCTACGAGTTGCAATGGTGGAAGGTGCACGGATTATCGGCTATGCAGACGATATAGTATTGTTGGTGGAAGGTAATTGTGTTGATGATATTGAAATTCTCGTTTCCAGCCAGATTCGCATCATCGACAGATGGATGACCGACAACGGATTAAAGATAGCCCCGACCAAGACCGAGTTTATCATGGTCAGTTCCCATCAGAGGGTACAGCATGGGGCTATCAGGGTAGGTGATCACGTAGTACATTCGTCGCGCAGCTTAAAGTATTTGGGGATGGTCTTAGATGACCGCCTCGATTACACTTCACACATCAGGTATGCGGTGGAGAGAGCGACGAAGTTATGGACCACCTTGGTAAGGATGATGCCTAATAAGGCAGGTCCGAGTAGTAATGCTAGGCGAGCAATTGCTCTTACTGTTGTGGCGAAGGTCCGGTATGCCTCGCCCATTTGGTGTCATACCCTTAGATTTGCTAACCGTAGACAATGGCTACGTCGGTTTTACCGGCCAGTAGTCCAGCGAGTTATCTCTTCTTTCAGGACAACTTCTCACGATGCAGTCTGCGTGCTTGCGGGAATGATCCCGCTGCATCTCCTCCTGGACGAGGACTCCAGGACTTTTCATCGGAGACGAGCAGAGAACATCGCCGGATCGGTTGCACGTAACATGGAACGTGTCACAACTATGGAACGATGGCAACGAGAATGGGACGAGAGTGTTCACGGTCGGTGGACATACCGTCTCATACCCGACGTCAACAGATGGATAAGTAGAAGTTTTGGTGGTGTAGATTTCTTTCTTTCTCAGTTTCTTTCCAGCCATGGCTTCTAC
>NW_026902632.1:77500-79180 GCF_943734735.2 Anopheles gambiae | reverse complement strand
GTGTCACAAAATGTTGAAAAGTGGTCGAAAAACCACTATCCAGAATCGGATGTAGAATCATTAGACGAATTTAAAATTGTTCTACGACACCCATCTGCGACGTTTAGTATTCGAGATATAGCACTTTGTAGGTCTGACCGAGCAATTTTTGTTCCGCGCACTTTGTGTTCATGGATGTCGATAAAGGTACAAGTTGCCGGTCGGGATAGCCGTGCACCAAAACTGTGTACCGATCAGGGAAAGTACAAGACGAAGGGTGCATCTCGAGCGTACGCGTTCATAGATGTCCATGTTGGTACACTTGCACCAAAATTGTGTACCAATCAGGGAAAGTACAACATGGAGGGCGCAGCCCGGGCGTACCCGATCATGGATGTCCATGTTGATACAATCTACGTGTACGTACCTAGTTTTTGTATCAAAAGTTGCAATAAAGTGCTTGTATGCTTAAAATGCTTATCTCAACCGGTCACCTTTTGGCCTGTCCTTTTATAACAGAAACCTAGAAAGATACTCGATATTTTTGTGTTTTTCCATTCGCCCGGGACGACGAAATGAGCTATGTGCACATCGTGCAGAAAACTGTCTTCGCCACGCATGTTTTTGTCTATCCACTCATATAATCACCCACATTTGTGTTCAAACACGGACGGCGCAGCCCGAGCGAACGCGTTAATGTTTATGTTTGTACACACTGCTTGTACGATTCTAGGATTTGGTAATTGCGTCACAGTGCCCGACCGTCGCGGACACCATTCTTGGACAGAAGTCCTAGTACGTAGAGTACTTTCCCTAGGTATGTGCTCGTTCGTGACTATCGTTGCGTGCTTACGGACACGCTTGGGTATGTTTACCATACAAGGTTTACTAGGGAAACCTGGGAAGGACGCTTGCCCTCCCGTCGCGGACACCATTCTTGGAAAGAAGTCCTAGTACGTAGCGTTCCTTATTTTACTTGATCAGTTTGTAATGCATTCGCTTTGTTCCATCGACTTCTGCTACTGCTCACTAAGGGGTGTTCGTTTGCGATGTGTACGATAAGCAACTGTCTATCCTAACCAGCAGTTAATCAACACTTTTCACCCAAGTCATAGGAACATAGAGTACTTTTCCTAATCGGTACACAATTTTGGTGCACCTCTAACCTGGCCGGCACTTTATCGTTACGTTTTGTGCATAACCTAGGGACGTGGTGTAAGTTTCATGATTTTTATGTTTGATTCGGTTTATTATGATTGAAAACTACGCTACGTCCCAGAAATTTGAACTCGACTACTTCATCCATGTGGCGCCAAAAGCTACTGGGCAACGCCTAGCTAATGCCCCATTTGTACTTCAATTTGCATAATCAATTTTGAAAAATACGCTAAGTCCCCAGAAATCTGAACTCGAATACTTTTGCCACGTGGCGCAAAAAAGCTACTGAGAAACGCCTAGCCTTTACCCATTTATAATTTAGTTTTCGTTATTAGTTTTGAACAATACGCAAAGTTCCAAGAATCTGAACTCGAATACTTTTTACATGTGCCGCCAAAAGCTACTGAGCAACGCCTAGGTTGATACATTTTTGGTACATGGAGTGTATGCATGCAGGATTACTGCCGTGCTGGACCGAAAAATCGAACTTGCTACTAGAACGTAAAGTAATTCCCCTAGATAGGTGCTTTTGCATACCTCTGA
>NW_026902632.1:70000-72500 GCF_943734735.2 Anopheles gambiae | reverse complement strand
GTTCGGGGTCCAATCGAACCCTCGGGCCACTTTCTTGAACGTATGATATACAATACCAAATGATGCGTTGTTCGCTGTTCCCAGGAACTCTTTCCACTTCCTCTGTCGGGTATGCTTGATCAATCGCTTGAGGGCATTCCTTGCCACCTTGAACTCGTCCCTAAAAGAAGAATAGAGATCAGTATTGAATGCTCTTTGCGCTAATCGATCGCGGTGTTTGCACTCTTTGCGAAGTGCCTCAATCTCTAACGTCCACCAAAATGCACTCTTGTTAGGAGTGTACCTCTTACGCTTAGTCATCGTCGCATTACACGCCGTGACAAGTATACGCATTAAGTCTTCGCTTGTTGTGACCTCTGTCTCAAAAGCGGCTTGCATCATAACTTCAAATATATCTTTGCTAAAATACTTGATGCTCCATCCCGTTATGGGTCGGGACAAGTTACGCACGCTTTGCGTCTCAAGATCTATTCGTATTGCACGATGATCAGAGTTCATATAGCCAGATAACACCTCCCACTTAAATGATCTTGCAACTGTTCTGCTCGCAAAAGTAAGATCAACTACTGACGTACGCCCTGGTCCAACATAAGTTGGGGTGCTGCCGTCGTTCAATAAAATAGCGTCAATCTGCGCAAAGGTTGATAAGACCAACTCACCTCTTCGTTTCTGGGTTTCTCCACGCTCGCCAAGTTGGTTGTTCCAACTTGCTGACCAAGCGTTGAAGTCCCCCCCGATAACGAATTTGTGGATACCGGTTACGGCCATTACCGTGTTATCCAACATGTTCTGAAACTCTTCCATACTAAATCTAGGTGGCGCGTAAACGCTAACCACTCGCATATCACCTATGTCAACTATCATTAAACCCTTCAGAGCCTTACTGACTACCTTAACTGGTAAGTCCGCGTTAACCACTACCGCTGCTGTGTTATCGTCATTGCGTAACACTTTGACGTTGGTTGTTGCCAGATACGGATCTGCAATCAACACTATATCCGCAGATTCTTCCCTAATCGTTTGCCACATTAACTGAAATGCGGCATAACTATGATTCTGGTTATGTTGTAGCAACCTAACCATTATGATCTAATCGTTCGCCTTCTAGGACACATATAGCTGCCCGTTGCGTGAAGGTTCTGTGACCTCGTACCGCAATCTAAACACTTGACAGAGTTGGTACAAGCTTGCTTCTTGTGTCCACTCAAACCGCATTTCCAGCACAGATTACTTCTGTCTGGTTCCCTACAATGGTAGCTCGTATGGCCTACCTTCCAACACTTGTAGCATTTCTGCTCTTCCATAACCTCGCGGATATGGCATATCGACCAACCAACTTTCAGCTTTCCCAAATTCAGGAAGCTTTGAAAGTCTGGCAGCGATACGTTGATCCGTGCCCACTGCGTACCGGCCGCGCGGCCTTTCTTCATTTTGATTCGATCTATTTCAACCTCGATGTTGAGCTGTGCTTTGACAGACTCCGCAACCTCCTCTGGGGTGGTAATTTCATCGAGATGCATGATCTCAATCATTTTAGAAGGAGCTAGCGTTCTCACTGACGCCTTGCCCTTCACCGCTTCCTTAACCTTTGGGGCAATTGCACTAGCAGAACTACCCTGCTTAAGTTCTAGCAACATGCCTCCATTCTGGGCCCGTCGGACCTTGGAGATTGTCTCTCCAACCGATTTCAGAGCATCGGACTGCTTCATTTCCTTGAGCAATTTCGCCAGCTCCTCGGAAGTGCAGTCCGATATCAGCAGAGCCTCAGGCCGCTTCCTGGGCTTATCTGCTTCTTCTTGCTCTTCTTCTTCTTCCTCTTATTAATGCTACCCTCATTAATATTCGGTCCGTTTTCTCGACTTGGAATATTTTCCACCGCTTCCCTAACAGGGGTCAACCTCGATGGTTGTTGTTGTTGTTGCAACCTTTGCAACCCACTTGGACCAGGCTGTTGGTCATCAGCCACTGGTCTTCTGCCTTTTCGCGTTTGCGGCCCGAATCCATCGTTACCGTCAAACGACGTTTGCGTTTGACGGTCGAGGACCTGCTGCATGCGATTAACGGCTCTGTACCTTCGAAATTCGGACATTACCTCATCGAGGAAGTCCATCATTACCGTTACTAGCGTAAAATGGGAGACTCATCATCGAGTTTACTTATCCCAAAACGCATAGCCTCCATCCGATCTTGAAGATCCATGAACGCTTGGTCCGGATCTTTCTTGTCCACCCCCTTGGCCTTTTTGACCTTCTTAGTTTTCGTGTTACTCATTCTATTGGGCTCAAACTCAGGCCCGCTATCCGCGTCTGTTTATGCAGTCTCCTATTTGGTTCCGTGGGTGGCTATGAATCAGGGAGCTCCACGCGAGGGTTGGCCCGCGCCCTTATGAGACGACGGGCTCAGTGCCGAACCGGAGCAAAGTGGGGCTGAACCCACCCACACCTGCATTTGCCATAGAGCGTATCGTATGGCGACAGTCTTGGAGCGCTACCTAAGACTT
>NW_026902632.1:60000-62500 GCF_943734735.2 Anopheles gambiae | reverse complement strand
GAAACTCAAAATCATAGGTTAAGATCATCGGCAGAACCCACCAGACACCACTTTTGCTTCATAAGTTCGGCCTATAGTCATATGACGATTTTCATCGGGGAGGGGACGTATGACCCAAACGGGGGCTTATATGACCCACGGACACTGCAAACCATGCTCCTACGACTAAATAGAGGTTAAAACTACGATTTGGTGAAATCTTCATTTTTGACCTCGAAGCAAGGTACCTTCCCTATAGTAGGCAATGAGTAAATGATCATAATCCCAGGAGGGCAAAAAATGGGAACCCGAGAGGAAAGCGCTGTTGGCGCGCCTAAGCTAGTGGCCCGTAGAGTAAAAAGGGTACCCCCAACAAAGTTGTCGTTTGACGTTCTGGTTGCACTTTTTATCATCTAAAATCAGTTTTCTACACGTTTTGAGGGGTTTTAGCAAAAAAAAAATTTTCGATTACTTGAGCTCTCTGGCCCGTTCGGTGCACATTTTTGAAAAAAGCTAGGGAGCTGCCCCTAGGTTCGGGGTGTCACAAAATGTTGAAAAGTGGTCGAAAAACCACTATCCAGAATCGGATGTAGAATCGTTAGACGAATTTAAAATTGTTCTACGACACCCATCTGCGACGTTTAGTATTCGAGATATATAACACTTTGTAGGTCTGACCGAGCAATTTTTGTTCCGCGCACTTTGTGCACCGTACACGTTGATGTTTGTATGAAAAAGTACCCTACCTAGGGACGCGTAGAGCAAATTTGTACCCCCGGGCATGTTGTCGATTGACATTCTGGTTGCACTTTTCATCATCTAGGGTGCGTTCCTGACACGTTTTGAGGGGTTTTAGCAAAAAAAAAAATTTTCGACTACTCGAGCTCTCTGGCCCGTTCGGTGCACATTTTTGAAAAAAGCTAGGGAGCTGCCCCTAGGTTCGGGGTGTCACAAAATGTAGAAAAGTGGTCGAAAAACCACTATCCAGAATCGGATGTAGAATCATTAGACGAACTTAAAATTGTTCTACGACACCCATCTGCGACGTTTAGTATTCGAGTTATGGCCCGTCCTAGGTCTGACCGAGCAATTTTTGTTCCGCGCACTTTGTGCACCGTACACGTTGATGTTTGTATGAAAAAGTACCCTACCTAGGGACGCGTATAGCAAATTTGTACCCCCGGGCATGTTGTCGATTGACATTCTGGTTGCACTTTTCATCATCTAGGGTGCGTTCCTGACACGTTTTGAGGGGTTTTAGCAAAAAAAAAAATTTTCGACTACTCGAGCTCTCTGGCCCGTTCGGTGCACATTTTTGAAAAAAGCTAGGGAGCTGCCCCTAGGTTCGGGGTGTCACAAAATGTTGAAAAGTGGTCGAAAAACCACTATCCAGAATCGGATGTAGAATCGTTAGACGAACTTAAAATTGTTCTACGACACCCATCTGCGACGTTTAGTATTCGAGTTATGGCCCGTACCAGGTCTGACCGAGCAATTTTTGTTCCGCGCACTTTGTGCACCGTACACTTTGATGTTTGTATGAAAAAGTACCCTACCTAGGGACGCGTAGAGCAAATTTGTACCCCCGGGCATGTTGTCGATTGACATTCTGGTTGCACTTTTCATCATCTAGGGTGCGTTCCTGACACGTTTTGAGGGGTTTTAGCAAAAAAAAAATTTTCGACTACTCGAGCTCTCTGGCCCGTTCGGTGCACATTTTTGAAAAAAGCTAGGGAGCTGCCCCTAGGTTCGGGGTGTCACAAAATGTTGAAAAGTGGTCGAAAAACCACTATCCAGAATCGGATGTAGAATCATTAGACGAACTTAAAATTGTTCTACGACACCCATCTGCGACGTTTAGTATTCGAGATATATAACACTTTGTAGGTCTGACCGAGCAATTTTTGTTCCGCGCACTTTGTGCACCGTACACTTTGATGTTTGTATGAAAAAGTACCCTACCTAGGGACGCGTAGAGCAAATTTGTACCCCCGGGCATGTTGTCGATTGACATTCTGGTTGCACTTTTCATCATCTAGGGTGCGTTCCTGACACGTTTTGAGGGGTTTTAGCAAAAAAATTTTTTTCGACTACTCGAGCTCTCTGGCCCGTTCGGTGCACATTTTTGAAAAAAGCTAGGGAGCTGCCCCTAGGTTCGGGGTGTCACAAAATGTTGAAAAGTGGTCGAAAAACCACTATCCAGAATCGGATGTAGAATCATTAGACGAACTTAAAATTGTTCTACGACACCCATCTGCGACGTTTAGTATTCGAGATATAGCACTTTGTAGGTCTGACCGAGCAATTTTTGTTCCGCGCACTTTGTGTTCATGGATGTCGATAAAGGTACAAGTTGCCGGTCGGGATAGCCGTGCACCAAAACTGTGTACCGATCAGGGAAAGTACAAGACGAAGGGTGCATCTCGAGCGTACGCGTTCATAGATGTCCATGTTGGTACACTTGCACCAAAATTGTGTACCAATCAGGGAAAGTACAACATGGAGGGCGCAGCCCGGGCGT
>NW_026902632.1:52500-55000 GCF_943734735.2 Anopheles gambiae | reverse complement strand
CTGGACTACTGGCCGGTAAAACCGACGTAGCCATTGTCTACGGTTAGCAAATCTAAGGGTATGACACCAAATGGGCGAGGCATACCGGACCTTCGCCACAACAGTAAGAGCAATTACTCGCCTAACATTACTACTCGGACCTGCCTTATTAGGCATCATCCTTACCAAGGTGGTCCATAGCTTCGTCGCTCTCTCCACCGCATACCTGATGTGTGAAGTGTATTCGAGGCGGTCATCTAAGACCATCCCCAAATACTTTAAGCTGCGCGACGAATGTACTACGTGATCACCTACCCTGATAGCCCCATGCTGTATCCTCTGATGGGAACTGACCATAATGCCATAATGAACTCGGTCTTGGTCGGGGCTATCTTTAATCCGTTGTCGGTCATCCATCTGTCGATGATGCGAATCTGGCTGGAAACGGAGAATTTCAATATCATAACACAATTACCTTCCCCAACAACACTATATCGTCTGCATAGCCGATATCCGTGCACCTTCCACCATTGCAACTCGTAGGACTCCGTCGTACATGAGGTTCCATAACGTTGGGCCAAGTACCGAGCCTTGAGGTACACCCGATGTGACTGCAATCTCTGCCGGTCCATCTGTGGTATCATACATCAGCACACGATTCCTAAAATAATCACCAATGATATCATAAAGATATTTAGGAGTGTTAATTCTCTGTAAAGCATTTGCAATCGCCAACCATGAAGCACTGTTAAAAGCATTAGTAACATCTAATGTGACAACAGCACAATACCGTCCACTGTATCTGTTTCTACTTCTAGCTACCGAAACAATGTCCACTACCCGTTGAATCGCATCAACTGGTTGATCGACGACTTCTGAAACCAAATTGGTCGTCAGACAGTCCGTTGACCTCCTCGATGTGTGCATTTAACCGTTGCACTATGATGCGTTCTAAACCTTTTACCTGCCCGTCTAGTAGACAAATGGGGCGAATTGAACCGGTTCCCCTGGTGGTTTGTTCGGCTTCGGTATTAACACCAACCTCTGCCTTTTCCACTCATCGGGGAACTTCGCGTTCTCTAAACAGCCTTGGTAACCCTGCAAAATGCAGCGGTTGCAGTCAACATACCAACTTTCAGCGCCTCATTCGGGATACCATCTGGTCCCGGCGCCTTCTTGTTGGGTAGTCTCCTGGCAACCGCAAGAATCTCATCATTAGTAACCCTTTCAAACTCTCGTGGCTGATCGATACGATATTCAGGCCACACCCCCGTGTTTGGGTGAGTAGGAAAAAGCTCGCTCACCACTTCCCTAAACTCGTCCAATGTCATGGTTCGGGGTCCATCGAACCCTCGGCCACTTTCTTGAACGTATGATATACAATACCAAATGATGCGTTGTTCGCTGTTCCCAGGAACTCTTTCCACTTCCTCTGTCGGGTATGCTTGATCAATCGCTTGAGGGCATTCCGTGCCACCTTGAACTCGTCCCTAAAAGAAGAATAGAGATCAGTATTGAATGCTCTTTGCGCTAATCGATCGCGGTGTTTGCACTCTTTGCGAAGTGCCTCGATCTCTAGCGTCCACCAAAATGCACTCTTGTTAGGAGTGTACCTCTTACGCTTAGTCATCGTCGCATTACACGCCGTGACAAGTATACGCATTAAGTCTTCGCTTGTTGTGACCTCGTCTCAAAAGCGGCTTGCATCATAACTTCAAATATGTCTTTGCTAAAATACTTGATGCTCCATCCCGTTATGGGTCGGGACAAGTTACGCACGCTTTGCGTCTCAAGATCTATTCGTATTGCACGATGATCAGAGTTCATATAGCTAGATAACACCTCCCACTTAAATGATCTTGCTACTGTTCTGCTCGCAAAAGTAAGATCAACTACTGACGTACGCCCCTGGTCCAACATAAGTTGGGGTGCTGCCGTCGTTCAATAAAATTGCGTCAATCTGCGCAAAGGTTGATAAGACCAACTCACCTCTTCGTTTCTGGGTTTCTCCACGCTCGCCAAGTTGGTTGTTCCAACTTGCTGACCAGCGTTGAAGTCCCCCCCGATAACGAATTTGTGGATACCGGTTACGGCCATTACCGTGTTATCCAACATGTTCTGGAACTCTTCCATACTAAATCTAGGTGGCGCGTAAACGCTAACCACTCGCATATCACCTATGTCAACTATCATTAAACCCTCAGAGCCTTACTGACTACCTTAACTGGTAAGTCCGCGTTAACCACTACCGCTGCTGTGTTATCGTCATTGCGTAAACACTTTGACGTTGGTTGTTGCCAGATACGGATCTGCAATCAACACTATATCCGCAGATTCTTCCCCTAATCGTTTGCCCACATTAATTGAAATGCAGCATAACAATGATTCTGGTTATGTTGTAGCAACCTAACCATTATGATCTAATCGTTCGCCTTCTAGGACACATATAACTGCCCGTTGCGTGAAGGTTCTGTGACCTCGTACCGCAATCCAAACACTTGACAGAGTTGGTACAAGCTTG
>NW_026902632.1:40000-45000 GCF_943734735.2 Anopheles gambiae | reverse complement strand
TTGTCCTCTTCGAGTGACGGGCCTCTAAGCGGGGTTGTATGCCGGTACGACACATCGACTGGTACATTGCACGCACTAACGATCTCTCTGCACTGCATGGAACTCATGCGTAACCACCGTGACGGGAGACTTTGCTAGTACGCACGATACTCTGCGCATGTGTACATGCTTTACAACCCAGCCAACTTGAGCACCTAGGGGAAGTTGTGATGCCATCTGAACACCCACCGACTGATGCATTGAACGGCTAAAGTTGACCTTCAATCCGAACTGGCACTCTGCGGCGTGGAGGCAGTTGCGCGACCACTCCTATCCCAAACCAACAAAGCAAGGTGTATCCTACGTGCTCGGTACAAGCACACCACGACGGGACACATTGAACGGTTCAGCGATCTCTCTGCACTAGTGGAAGAACTCCAACGTGATACGGGAGACTTTGCTACAGCGGCTTCTCTGCACTTCTGGGCTACCACCTTGTGACGGGAGACATTGCTAGCGGTCACTCTGCACTAGTGATGGTACACCACCGTGATACGGGAGACATTGCTAACGGCCACTCTGCACAGGTGCCAATACCACCTTGTGACGGGAAACATTGCTAGGAACCGATCGGCATCTCTGCGCGATTACTTGACGCACACCCAACTAAGTCAACTGTTGGACTTTTTCGTAATCACGGCGGGACACATTGAACGAGCTCTAACGGATCTCTGCACGCATGGAACATGGTGGCGGGAATCATTGCTAGAACCGAACGGCGCCTCTGCGCGATGTACAAACAAGCTCAACAGGAACCTCGTATCGGCTGCCGAGCCGGAGCCCGAACAACTTGGACTTTCACCTCTAATTTATATCAACTCACCACTCCCCGAGGGATCCGCAGAATTGCTTCTGGGTCCCGTATCGTTATTTGCGATTCGTGTTTGCATTACACTACATTGAACTATTCCAACTTGTTTATCCGCATGGCGAACATTTGCTGCATTGAACATTTAAGTTCCACTTCGCTCTCCCCTACGTGGGTCTGAGCTTCGCTCTCAGGGAAAAAATATGCCACATTTGGTAGGGAAACCCGGTTTCATCACGCTATGTGCCCTGCACCACCAGCTTAGCGTGAATGCTTCGAGTTTCCCTAAGAAGTTCGATTGGTCTTGCAGAGTTTAAAGACAACGAAGCTTAGTTTCAAGCAATGATTTAATATACGCGTATTAAAAACCCTTAACTGTTACAACTTTTATGCTTGAAACCATCGCAACGAAGTCTTTGGGTCCGTAGACCCGTGATGTACTGCTCCAGGAAACGTTTTGAAAGAGTGGAAACTCAAAATCATAGGTTAAGATCATCGGCAGAACCCACCAGACACCACTTTTGCTTCATAAGTTCGGCCTATAGTCATATGACGATTTTCATCGGGGAGGGGACGTATGACCCAAACGGGGGCTTATATGACCCACGGACACTGCAAACCATGCTCCTACGACTAAATAGAGGTTAAAACTACGATTTGGTGAAATCTTCATTTTTGACCTCGAAGCAAGGTACCTTCCCTATAGTAGGCAATGAGTAAATGATCATAATCCCAGGAGGGCAAAAAATGGGAACCCGAGAGGAAAGCGCTGTTGGCGCGCCTAAGCTAGTGGCCCGTAGAGTAAAAAGGGTACCCCCAACAAAGTTGTCGTTTGACGTTCTGGTTGCACTTTTTATCATCTAAAATCAGTTTTCTACACGTTTTGAGGGGTTTAAGCAAAAAAAAAAATTTCGACTACTCGAGCTCTCTGGCCCGTTCGGTGCACATTTTTGAAAAAAGCTAGGGAGCTGCCCCTAGGTTCGGGGTGTCACAAAATGTTGAAAAGTGGTCGAAAAACCACTATCCAGAATCGGATGTAGAATCATTAGACGAACTTAAAATTGTTCTACGACACCCATCTGCGACGTTTAGTATTCGAGTTATGGCCCGTACCAGGTCTGACCGAGCAATTTTTGTTCCGCGCACTTTGTGCACCGTACACGTTGATGTTTGTATGAAAAAGTACCCTACCTAGGGACGCGTATAGCAAATTTGTACCCCCGGGCATGTTGTCGATTGACATTCTGGTTGCACTTTTCATCATCTAGGGTGCGTTCCTGACACGTTTTGAGGGGTTTTAGCAAAAAAAAAAATTTTCGACTACTCGAGCTCTCTGGCCCGTTCGGTGCACATTTTTGAAAAAAGCTAGGGAGCTGCCCCTAGGTTCGGGGTGTCACAAAATGTTGAAAAGTGGTCGAAAAACCACTATCCAGAATCGGATGTAGAATCATTAGACGAACTTAAAATTGTTCTACGACACCCATCTGCGACGTTTAGTATTCGAGATATATAACACTTTGTAGGTCTGACCGAGCAATTTTTGTTCCGCGCACTTTGTGCACCGTACACTTTGATGTTTGTATGAAAAAGTACCCTACCTAGGGACGCGTAGAGCAAATTTGTACCCCCGGGCATGTTGTCGATTGACATTCTGGTTGCACTTTTCATCATCTAGGGTGCGTTCCTGACACGTTTTGAGGGGTTTTAGCAAAAAAAAAATTTTCGACTACTCGAGCTCTCTGGCCCGTTCGGTGCACATTTTTGAAAAAAGCTAGGGAGCTGCCCCTAGGTTCGGGGTGTCACAAAATGTTGAAAAGTGGTCGAAAAACCACTATCCAGAATCGGATGTAGAATCATTAGACGAACTTAAAATTGTTCTACGACACCCATCTGCGACGTTTAGTATTCGAGATATAGCACTTTGTAGGTCTGACCGAGCAATTTTGTACTAAAATGTATGGTGAACATGTAATTCATTAAATAACATTGACTTGCATCGTGCCCTACTTCATCGGCACAGCTGTTATTGACTATCTTTAGTGGAAATGGATTGAGTTTGACCATTTTAAGCCCATTTCCTATGCCGTGCACCAACATTGTGTACCGATCAGGGAAAGTACGCTACGTACGCGTTCATGGATGTCGATGTTGGTACAAGTTGCCGGTCGGGATAGCCGTGCACCAAAACTGTGTACCGATCAGGGAAAGTACAAGACGGAGGGTGCAGCTCGAGCGTACGCGTTCATAGATGTCCATGTTGGTACACTTGCACCAAAATTGTGTACCAATCAGGGAAAGTACAACACGGAGGGCGCAGCCCGGGCGTACGCGATCATGGATGTCCATGTTGATACAATCTACGTGTACGTTCTTAGTTTTTGTATCAAAAGTTGCAATTAAGTGCTTGTATGCTTAAAATGCTTATCTCAACCGGTCACCTTTTGGCCTGTCCTTTTATAACAGAAACCTAGAAAGATACTCGATATTTTTGTGTTGTTCCATTAGCCCGGGACGACGAAATGAGCTATGTGCACATCGTGCAGAAAACTGTCTTCGCCACGCATGTTTTTGTCTATCCACTCATATAATCACCCACATTTGTGTTCAACACGGACGGCGCAGCCCGAGCGAACGCGTTAATGTTTATGTTTGTACACACTGCTTGTACGATTCTAGGATTTGGTAATTGCGTCACAGTGCCCGACCGTCGCGGACACCATTCTTGGACAGAAGTCCTAGTACGTAGAGTACTTTCCCTAGGTATGTGCTCGTTCGTGACTATCGTTGCGTGCTTACGGACACGCTTGGGTATGTTTACCATACAAGGTTTACTAGGGAAACCTGGGAAGGACGCTTGCCCTCCCGTCGCGGACACCATTCTTGGAAAGAAGTCCTAGTACGTAGCGTTCCTTATTTTACTTGATCAGTTTGTAATGCATTCGCTTTGTTCCATCGACTTCTGCTACTGCTCACTAAGGGGTGTTCGTTTGCGATGTGTACGATAAGCAACTGTCTATCCTAACCAGCAGTTAATCAACACTTTTCACCCAAGTCATAGGAACATAGAGTACTTTTCCTAATCGGTACACAATTTTGGTGCACCTCTAACCTGGCCGGCACTTTATCGTTACGTTTTGTGCATAACCTAGGGACGTGGTGTAAGTTTCATGATTTTTATGTTTGATTCGGTTTATTATGATTGAAAACTACGCTACGTCCCAGAAATTTGAACTCGACTACTTCCTCCATGTGGCGCCAAAAGCTACTGGGCAACGCCTAGCTAATGCCCCATTTGTACTTCAATTTGCATAATCAATTTTGAAAAATACGCTAAGTCCCAGAAATCTGAACTCGAATACTTTTGCCACGTGGCGCAAAAAAGCTACTGAGAAACGCCTAGCCTTTTACCCATTTATAATTTAGTTTTCGTTATTAGTTTTGAACAATACGCAAAGTTCCAAGAATCTGAACTCGAATACTTTTTACATGTGCCGCCAAAAGCTACTGAGCAACGCCTAGGTTGATACATTTTTGGTACATGGAGTGTATGCATGCAGGATTACTGCCGTGCTGGACCGGAAAATCGAACTTGCTACTAGAACATAAAGTAATTCCCCTAGATAGGTGCTTTTGCATACCTCTGATCGACGACCATGCAACGTGCGACACGCGTAGCTAGGCTTGCCCAAACAAATTTCCTAGGATAGCACCAAATTGCACACCTTCAGGGGTATATTTTGGTACCGTGTACCGTGCATGGTACAAGTATCAGCAGCTCGTGCAATTTATTTTGCATCGTGTTGCGGTTGCTGGTGCGTCGGGATAGGAGTATTTCGAGACTTTCGCCAAGCGTTGGTGCCATTTGGGGGATAATTAATGTTCTAGCCACAATAAACGTGCCACATAATGCCAATAAGGAAAAAGCCGTTTTCTAGGGACTTCCAGTCAAAATGTTTGCCATCAGCGCTTTCCTGTCGAGTTCAGGATCTGGGACTTAGCGTTTTTTTTTCACGATCCAATCCAACGACCAGATCGTGAATAAACAATACATACAACAGTGCATCCCTTTAAAGTAGGAAAAAGCCGAATTCTAGGGAGCTCCAGTCCAAAAGGTTGTCATCAGCGCTCTCCTCTCGAGTTCAAGATTTGGGAC
>NW_026902632.1:25000-30000 GCF_943734735.2 Anopheles gambiae | reverse complement strand
CGTATGACCCAAACGGGGGCTTATATGACCCACGGACACTGCAAACCATGCTCCTACGACTAAATAGAGGTTAAAACTACGATTTGGTGAAATCTTCATTTTTGACCTCGAAGCAAGGTACCTTCCCTATAGTAGGCAATGAGTAAATGATCATAATCCCAGGAGGGCAAAAAATGGGAACCCGAGAGGAAAGCGCTGTTGGCGCGCCTAAGCTAGTGGCCCGTAGAGTAAAAAGGGTACCCCCAACAAAGTTGTCGTTTGACGTTCTGGTTGCACTTTTTATCATCTAAAATCAGTTTTCTACACGTTTTGAGGGGTTTAAGCAAAAAAAAAAATTTCGACTACTCGAGCTCTCTGGCCCGTTCGGTGCACATTTTTGAAAAAAGCTAGGGAGCTGCCCCTAGGTTCGGGGTGTCACAAAATGTTGAAAAGTGGTCGAAAAACCACTATCCAGAATCGGATGTAGAATCATTAGACGAACTTAAAATTGTTCTACGACACCCATCTGCGACGTTTAGTATTCGAGTTATGGCCCGTACCAGGTCTGACCGAGCAATTTTTGTTCCGCGCACTTTGTGCACCGTACACGTTGATGTTTGTATGAAAAAGTACCCTACCTAGGGACGCGTATAGCAAATTTGTACCCCCGGGCATGTTGTCGATTGACATTCTGGTTGCACTTTTCATCATCTAGGGTGCGTTCCTGACACGTTTTGAGGGGTTTTAGCAAAAAAAAAAAATTTCGACTACTCGAGCTCTCTGGCCCGTTCGGTGCACATTTTTGAAAAAAGCTAGGGAGCTGCCCCTAGGTTCGGGGTGTCACAAAATGTTGAAAAGTGGTCGAAAAACCACTATCCAGAATCGGATGTAGAATCATTAGACGAACTTAAAATTGTTCTACGACACCCATCTGCGACGTTTAGTATTCGAGATATATAACACTTTGTAGGTCTGACCGAGCAATTTTTGTTCCGCGCACTTTGTGCACCGTACACTTTGATGTTTGTATGAAAAAGTACCCTACCTAGGGACGCGTAGAGCAAATTTGTACCCCCGGGCATGTTGTCGATTGACATTCTGGTTGCACTTTTCATCATCTAGGGTGCGTTCCTGACACGTTTTGAGGGGTTTTAGCAAAAAAAAAATTTTCGACTACTCGAGCTCTCTGGCCCGTTCGGTGCACATTTTTGAAAAAAGCTAGGGAGCTGCCCCTAGGTTCGGGGTGTCACAAAATGTTGAAAAGTGGTTGAAAAACCACTATCCAGAATCGGATGTAGAATCATTAGACGAACTTAAAATTGTTCTACGACACCCATCTGCGACGTTTAGTATTCGAGTTATGGCCCGTACCAGGTCTGACCGAGCAATTTTTGTTCCGCGCACTTTGTGCACCGTACACGTTGATGTTTGTATGAAAAAGTACCCTACCTAGGGACGCGTAGAGCAAATTTGTACCCCCGGGCATGTTGTCGATTGACATTCTGGTTTCACTTTTCATCATCTAGGGTGCGTTCCTGACACGTTTTGAGGGGTTTTAGCAAAAAAAAAATTTTCGACTACTCGAGCTCTCTGGCCCGTTCGGTGCACATTTTTGAAAAAAGCTAGGGAGCTGCCCCTAGGTTCGGGGTGTCACAAAATGTTGAAAAGTGGTCGAAAAACCACTATCCAGAATCGGATGTAGAATCATTAGACGAACTTAAAATTGTTCTACGACACCCATCTGCGACGTTTAGTATTCGAGTTATGGCCCGTACCAGGTCTGACCGAGCAATTTTTGTTCCGCGCACTTTGTGCACCGTACACGTTGATGTTTGTATGAAAAAGTACCCTACCTAGGGACGCGTATAGCAAATTTGTACCCCCGGGCATGTTGTCGATTGACATTCTGGTTGCACTTTTCATCATCTAGGGTGCGTTCCTGACACGTTTTGAGGGGTTTTAGCAAAAAAAAAAAATTTCGACTACTCGAGCTCTCTGGCCCGTTCGGTGCACATTTTTGAAAAAAGCTAGGGAGCTGCCCCTAGGTTCGGGGTGTCACAAAATGTTGAAAAGTGGTCGAAAAACCACTATCCAGAATCGGATGTAGAATCATTAGACGAACTTAAAATTGTTCTACGACACCCATCTGCGACGTTTAGTATTCGAGATATATAACACTTTGTAGGTCTGACCGAGCAATTTTTGTTCCGCGCACTTTGTGCACCGTACACTTTGATGTTTGTATGAAAAAGTACCCTACCTAGGGACGCGTAGAGCAAATTTGTACCCCCGGGCATGTTGTCGATTGACATTCTGGTTGCACTTTTCATCATCTAGGGTGCGTTCCTGACACGTTTTGAGGGGTTTTAGCAAAAAAAAAATTTTCGACTACTCGAGCTCTCTGGCCCGTTCGGTGCACATTTTTGAAAAAAGCTAGGGAGCTGCCCCTAGGTTCGGGGTGTCACAAAATGTTGAAAAGTGGTCGAAAAACCACTATCCAGAATCGGATGTAGAATCATTAGACGAACTTAAAATTGTTCTACGACACCCATCTGCGACGTTTAGTATTCGAGATATAGCACTTTGTAGGTCTGACCGAGCAATTTTGTACTAAAATGTATGGTGAACATGTAATTCATTAAATAACATTGACTTGCATCGTGCCCTACTTCATCGGCACAGCTGTTATTGACTATCTTTAGTGGAAATGGATTGAGTTTGACCATTTTAAGCCCATTTCCTATGCCGTGCACCAACATTGTGTACCGATCAGGGAAAGTACGCTACGTACGCGTTCATGGATGTCGATGTTGGTACAAGTTGCCGGTCGGGATAGCCGTGCACCAAAACTGTGTACCGATCAGGGAAAGTACAAGACGGAGGGTGCAGCTCGAGCGTACGCGTTCATAGATGTCCATGTTGGTACACTTGCACCAAAATTGTGTACCAATCAGGGAAAGTACAACACGGAGGGCGCAGCCCGGGCGTACGCGATCATGGATGTCCATGTTGATACAATCTACGTGTACGTTCTTAGTTTTTGTATCAAAAGTTGCAATTAAGTGCTTGTATGCTTAAAATGCTTATCTCAACCGGTCACCTTTTGGCCTGTCCTTTTATAACAGAAACCTAGAAAGATACTCGATATTTTTGTGTTGTTCCATTAGCCCGGGACGACGAAATGAGCTATGTGCACATCGTGCAGAAAACTGTCTTCGCCACGCATGTTTTTGTCTATCCACTCATATAATCACCCACATTTGTGTTCAACACGGACGGCGCAGCCCGAGCGAACGCGTTAATGTTTATGTTTGTACACACTGCTTGTACGATTCTAGGATTTGGTAATTGCGTCACAGTGCCCGACCGTCGCGGACACCATTCTTGGACAGAAGTCCTAGTACGTAGAGTACTTTCCCTAGGTATGTGCTCGTTCGTGACTATCGTTGCGTGCTTACGGACACGCTTGGGTATGTTTACCATACAAGGTTTACTAGGGAAACCTGGGAAGGACGCTTGCCCTCCCGTCGCGGACACCATTCTTGGAAAGAAGTCCTAGTACGTAGCGTTCCTTATTTTACTTGATCAGTTTGTAATGCATTCGCTTTGTTCCATCGACTTCTGCTACTGCTCACTAAGGGGTGTTCGTTTGCGATGTGTACGATAAGCAACTGTCTATCCTAACCAGCAGTTAATCAACACTTTTCACCCAAGTCATAGGAACATAGAGTACTTTTCCTAATCGGTACACAATTTTGGTGCACCTCTAACCTGGCCGGCACTTTATCGTTACGTTTTGTGCATAACCTAGGGACGTGGTGTAAGTTTCATGATTTTTATGTTTGATTCGGTTTATTATGATTGAAAACTACGCTACGTCCCAGAAATTTGAACTCGATTACTTCCTCCATGTGGCGCCAAAAGCTACTGGGCAACGCCTAGCTAATGCCCCATTTGTACTTCAATTTGCATAATCAATTTTGAAAAATACGCTAAGTCCCAGAAATCTGAACTCGAATACTTTTGCCACGTGGCGCAAAAAAGCTACTGAGAAACGCCTAGCCTTTTACCCATTTATAATTTAGTTTTCGTTATTAGTTTTGAACAATACGCAAAGTTCCAAGAATCTGAACTCGAATACTTTTTACATGTGCCGCCAAAAGCTACTGAGCAACGCCTAGGTTGATACATTTTTGGTACATGGAGTGTATGCATGCAGGATTACTGCCGTGCTGGACCGAAAAATCGAACTTGCTACTAGAACGTAAAGTAATTCCCCTAGATAGGTGCTTTTGCATACCTCTGATCGACCACCATGCAACACGCGTAGCGACACGCGTAGCTAGGCTTGCCCAACCAAATTTCCTACTATAGCACCAAATTGCACACTTTCAGGGGTATAATTTGGTACCGTGTACCGTGCATGGTACAAGTATCAGCAGCTCGTGCAATTTATTTTGCATCGTGTTGCGGTTGCTGGTGCGTCGGGATAGGAGTATTTCGAGACTTTCGCCAAGCGTTGGTGCCATTTGGGGGATAATTAATGTTCTAGCCACAATAAACGTGCCACATAATGCCAATAAGGAAAAAGCCGTTTTCTAGGGACTTCCAGTCAAAATGTTTGCCATCAGCGCTTTCCTGTCGAGTTCAGGATCTGGGACTTAGCGTTTTTTTTTCACGATCCAATCCAACGACCAGATCGTGAATAAACAATTCATACAACAGTGCATCCCTTTAGAGAAGGAAAAAGCCGAATTCTAGGGAGCTCCAGTCCAAAAGGTTGTCATCAGCGCTCTCCTCTCGAGTTCAAGATTTGGGACTTAGCGTTTTTTTCGCGATCCAGCCAAAAGACCAGATCGTGAAATAAACAATTAATATAACTGTACTAGTACATCCCTTCAACTGAAGCAAGTGCACCATACATGACCCGTACGCCAATCATCCATGCACATGACACGTCAACTAAGTCAACACATGATACAACTTGGACAACTGACGGGTAAGTAGGTCATCTCGTACAC
>NW_026902632.1:20000-22500 GCF_943734735.2 Anopheles gambiae | reverse complement strand
TCTCCGGCGTTAACTCCTCGTCGACTTGATGCTGAAGTCTGATGATCAGTTCACGATGACGTACACAATGGAATATCGTGTGTTCGGCGTCCTCAGGTTCCTCACACGCATCGCATAACGGCGAACCCGTTAACTGCATCCGATGAAGCTGGTAGGCGTAGAAGCCATGGCTGGAAAGAAACTGAGAAAGAAAGAAATCTACACCACCAAATCTTCTACTTATCCATCTGTTGACGTCGGGTATGAGACGGTATGTCCACCGACCGTGAACACTCTCATCCCATTCTCGTTGCCATCGTTCCATAGTTGTGACACGCTCCATGTTACGTGCAACCGATCCGGCGATGTTCTCTGCTCGTCTCCGATGAAAAGTCCTGGAGTCCTCGTCCAGGAGGAGATGCAGCGGGATCATTCCCGCAAGCACGCAGACTGCATCGTGAGAAGTTGTCCTGAAAGAAGAGATAACTCGCTGGACTACTGGCCGGTAAAACCGACGTAGCCATTGTCTACGGTTAGCAAATCTAAGGGTATGACACCAAATGGGCGAGGCATACCGGACCTTCGCCACAACAGTAAGAGCAATTGCTCGCCTAGCATTACTACTCGGACCTGCCTTATTAGGCATCATCCTTACCAAGGTGGTCCATAGCTTCGTCGCTCTCTCCACCGCATACCTGATGTGTGAAGTGTAATCGAGGCGGTCATCTAAGACCATCCCCAAATACTTTAAGCTGCGCGACGAATGTACTACGTGATCACCTACCCTGATAGCCCCATGTTGTATCCTCTGATGGGAACTGACCATAATGAACTCGGTCTTGGTCGGGGCTATCTTTAATCCGTTGTCGGTCATCCATCTGTCGATGATGCGAATCTGGCTGGAAACGAGAATTTCAATATCATCAACACAATTACCTTCCACCAACAACACTATATCGTCTGCATAGCCGATAATCCTTGCACCTTCCACCATTGCAACTCGTAGGACTCCGTCGTACATAAGGTTCCATAACGTTGGGCCAAGTACCGAGCCTTGAGGTACACCCGATGTGACTGCAATCTCTGCCGGTCCATCTGTGGTATCATACATCAGCACACGATTCCTAAAATAATCACCAATGATATCATAAAGATATTTAGGAGTGTTAATTCTCTGTAAAGCATTTGCAATCGCCAACCATGAAGCACTGTTAAAAGCATTAGTAACATCTAATGTAACAACTGCACAATACCGTCCACTGTATCTGTTTCTACTTCTAGCTACCGAAACAATGTCCACTACCCGTTGAATCGCATCAACTGTTGATCGACGACTTCTGAAACCAAATTGGTCGTCAGACAGTCCGTTGACCTCCTCAATGTGTGCATTTAACCGTTGCACTATGATGCGTTCTAAACCTTTACCTGCCCCGTCTAGTAGACAAATGGGGCGAACCGAACCCGGTTCCCCTGGTGGTTTGTTCGGCTTCGGTATTAACACCAACCTCTGCCTTTTCCACTCATCGGGGAACTTCGCGTTCTCTAAACAGCCTTGGTAAACCCTGCAAAATGCAGCGGTTGCAG
Organism: Anopheles gambiae; assembly: GCF_943734735.2. NCBI lineage: Eukaryota > Metazoa > Arthropoda > Insecta > Diptera > Culicidae > Anopheles > Anopheles gambiae. The sequence continues at coordinate 20,937 of NW_026902632.1, read as the reverse complement.
TCAACATACCAACTTTCAGCGCCTCATTCGGGATACCATCTGGTCCCGGCGCCTTCTTGTTAGGTAGTCTCCTGGCAACCGCAAGAATCTCATCATTAGTAATTCTTTCAAACTCTCGTGGCTGATCGATACGATATTCAGGCCACACCGTGTTTGGGTGAGTAGGAAAAAGCTCGCTCACCACTTCCCTAAACTCGTCCAATGTCATGGTTCGGGGTCCAATCGAACCCTCGGCCACTTTCTTGAACGTATGATATACAATACCAAATGATGCGTTGTTCGCTGTTCCCAGGAACTCTTTCCACTTCCTCTGTCGGGTATGCTTGATCAATCGCTTGAGGGCATTCCTTGCCACCTTGAACTCGTCCCTAAAAGAAGAATAGAGATCAGTATTGAATGCTCTTTGCGCTAATCGATCGCGGTGTTTGCACTCTTTGCGAAGTGCCTCAATCTCTAACGTCCACCAAAATGCACTCTTGTTAGGAGTGTACCTCTTACGCTTAGTCATCGTCGCATTACACGCCGTGACAAGTATACGCATTAAGTCTTCGCTTGTTGTGACCTCGGTCTCAAAAGCGGCTTGCATCATAACTTCAAATATATCTTTGCTAAAATACTTGATGCTCCATCCCGTTATGGGTCGGGACAAGTTACGCACGCTTTGCGTCTCAAGATCTATTCGTATTGCACGATGATCAGAGTTCATATAGCTAGATAACACCTCCCACTGAAATGATCTTGCAACTGTTCTGCTCGCAAAAGTAAGATCAACTACTGACGTACGCCCTGGTCCAACATAAGTTGGGGTGCTGCCGTCGTTCAATAAAATTGCGTCAATCTGCGCAAAGGTTGATAAGACCAACTCACCTCTTCGTTTCTGGGTTTCTCCACGCTCGCCAAGTTGGTTGTTCCAACTTGCTGACCAAGCGTTGAAGTC
>NW_026902632.1:0-15000 GCF_943734735.2 Anopheles gambiae | reverse complement strand
ATCAAACACCACCAACACGAAACGCATCCAACATACGCTCGAGAGTGTCCACTTTCAACGCCCGAGGACCCGCAGACGGGGACCAAGCACGTCATTATGCACAGCGACCGCCCAGTGCGTCGGATGACCCGGGCACCTTCGCGGACGGCCACTGTAGTTAACTAAATGAGACTTTGGTAATTAGTAGGCACTCAAGAATGTGTGCATCGGTCGGGATTAAACGTCCGATGCGCCATATGCGTTCAACTTATCAATGTTCATGTGTCCTGCAGTTCACATTATGACGCGCATTTAGCTGCGGTCTTCATCGATCCATGAGCCGAGTGATCCCCTGCCTAGGGTTTAAAGAGTGCCTTTCGGCGCCGAGTGGCGTAACCGCGTTCAAAGTTTGGTATGCAACACACTCGACCTGCAACAATGGGTTACTCAAACTTGTACAAGTACAAGTGTTGTCTCTTACGAGACGTCTTGATATGCTCTCTACAAAAGCGTACGCTAATGCAGGTACAAATTAATGTACGTCCCAGATAGTGACGATCTCTGGGAGGAAGAACCGTAAGGAACTCCCCACACATATCAAAACTACGGTTTGGGTGTGCATGTCGGCGCCGAGTGCAAGTTACCGCGTTCAAAGTTTGGTATGCAGCGCACTCGACCTCCAACATAACACTTCAACCTTGTCATTACTCATTCAAAAACCACGTTAATGATCCTTCCGCAGGTTCACCTACGGAAACCTTGTTACGACTTTTACTTCCTCTAAATCATCAAGTTCGGTCAACTTCGGCCGTGCCAACTGCAACTCACGAAGGAATCGCGGAAGGTGTGCCTCCAGAGACCTCACTAAATAATCCATCGGTAGTAGCGACGGGCGGTGTGTACAAAGGGCAGGGACGTAATCAGCGCTAGCTAATGACTAGCACTTACTAGAAATTCCAGGTTCATGGGGACCATTGCAGTCCCCAATCCCTACTAAATGAGCATTTGGGTGATTTCCCGTTCCTCTCGGAATGGGGGCGCCATAAGGCGAGAACACGCTGCTGCTCACATTGTAGCACGCGTGCAGCCCAGAACATCTAAGGGCATCACGGACCTGTTATCGCTCAATCTCATCTTGCTAAACACAAGTTGTCCCGCTAAGCAGGGCAAACTAAGTGACGGGCACCCGTGAGGACACCCGCCACTCCTAACGTCAGGTGCGCCCGGAGGCACACTACTGACAGCGTTCTAGTTAGCTTGACTGAGTCGCGTTCGTTATCGGAATTAACCAGACAAATCATTCCACGAACTAAGAACGGCCATGCACCACTACCCTTAAGTTTGAGAAAGAGCTATCAATCTGTCTTACCTCAATAAGTTCGGACCTGGTAAGTTTTCCCGTGTTGAGTCAAATTAAGCCGCAAGCTCCACTTCTTTTTTTTTTTTTTTTTTTTTTTTAAAATTCTTCAAGAGTTCTTTATTGAGGACCATTGTTTCCCGAAAGAACCCCGCTCCTACCGGCGGGGGGTTACCACTAACGGATTTCCCCCCGCCGGGAATTCCGCCCGTTTGGGCCTTTCTCTTTATTTATTTGAATTCAAAAAACTTTTTTTTTTTTTTTTTCACTATTTTTCCTTTCGTGAAAGGTTTTCGTTGCCGCCTTTTTAACATTAAATATGTTCCGGTAACCGTTGTCCTTGTCCTAATCCTTGCAGGTTTCACCGTATCATCACAGAGCTGCGTCAGTGCGCGGACACGATCGCCGATGTTACGGCAGCTCGCTCGTCATCCGTGAGGCTGCTTCTTCGTTCGGCAAGCTGGGAGCTCGGCAGCTCGTCCCACGGGGGAGGCTGAGCCTCGACCTCCGCTTGCCGTTGCTCCAGCCGCCGCTGCCTCTCTCTCTGCCGCCGGTTAATGCGACGCCGCTCCACTTCCGCTGCAGATGGTGGTAGTCGCCCACGTCGTTGGCGACCCTGCGGAACAGCTCCTAGCACTCCGGCCCGACGCCTTTCCCGGTATTGGAGCTGCATAAAGTTACGCCGCAGTCGCCGCATCTCCATCGTGCGTGGGGAGGGAGGCAATCCCCGGCTGCGCGGGGGGATTGGCGGCTCTGGAGGGCTGACCTCCTCCTCCTCGACCTCCCCTGTCGGCTCCACTACGTCGTCGGCCGCGTCGTCATTGGCCGCTGCGCGTGCCAAGATAGCCGGGACGACCTCGTCCACGCCGAGCCGCTCCTGCCGACGCCGCTGCCGCATCCGCCGGGCGCTGCGGTTGCGCACCTCTCGGCGTCGCATCAGCCGTCTCCGCTCTGCCTCCGCCATGTCCTCGGGCGGGCTGGATGCAGGAACTGGCTGAGCAGCCTCGGCGGCTGCCAAGTTTTGCTGCTCCTCCCGCCAGTCCTCCTGCAGAACGGAGAGGATCTGCCGAGCCGCTTGCTGGATGCGGTCCCACCACTCCGCACTCTCCAACAGGCGGCTGCCGAGGTTGTCCTCGTCGACGCCGTGCAGCAACTCCGCGCGAACATCCGCGAAGCGGGGACACTGGAACAGTACGTGGGCCACCGACTCGACCGACCCTGCGCACCTGGGACAGTCCGGGGATGGAGCGAACCCGAACACGTGCAGGAACTCGTGGACGAAGGCATGTCCACTGAGAACCTGCGAGAGGTAGAAATCTACCTCTCCGTGTTTCCGCCCCGTCCACAGGCGCACGTCTGGCACTTGTCGGTGGGCCCAACGTAAGTAGCGGCTGGTGTTATTCGCCGCCTCGTCGTCCCACTGTTGCTGCCACAGCTGCAGCGATGACTCCTTTTCCTCCTGGCGAATCGCCTCTCGACTGCTGTCCGGGCTTAACTGCAGTCGGTTGTAGCAGCGGGCGTCTTCCTTCACCAGGAGGTGGTATGGCAGTTCTCCGGCTAAAACCACCGCTACCTCGCAGCTCGTGGAGTGGAAGGCGCTCGTGATGCCCTGGGCCAGGGGGCGCTGCACGCGATCCAATATCCGCCTGCACCACTGTAGGTCCGAGGCTTCCGCCCAGACGGGTGCGCCATAGCGGATAATGGACGCGGCCACTGCGGCGAGCAGCTTCCGCTTGCTCACTTGGGGGCCGCTGTGGTTGCGCATGACGACACGCAATGCTCGCACCACACGGAGGGCCTTGTCCGCGACCATCTCGACGTGTGGGCGCCACGACAGGTGGTCGTGTAGCATGACCCCCAAGTAGCGGATCGACCGCTTCGAGCGCACTTCCACTCCACAGATGTTCACAGGGATGTTTTTGTATCCGCTTCGCTTGCTCGACACCATCAGCAGCTCCGTCTTCTCCGGCGCCAGGGAGAGTTTGTGCCGCACCATCCAGCTGTTGACCGCTGCCACCGCTTCCTCCGCAATCGCTGCTGCGTGTTCAGGAGTTGTCCCCGCTGCCAGGATCGCAAGATCATCGGCGAATCCCACGATGGAGGCGCCCTCAGGGAGCTCTACGGCTAGCACACCGTCGTACATTATGTTCCACAGTGTGGGGCCCAATATGGACCCCTGTGGAACACCTGCCGATACTCGGCGGGTAACCGGCCCGTCCGCCGTGTCGTACGTAAGCTCCCTGTCGGCGAAGTAGTCCTGCAGTATGCGGCACAACTGCACGGGGACTCCCTTCGCCTGGAGCGCCTCGGCGATGCTCTGCCAGCTAGCCGTGTTGAACGCGTTACGGACGTCCAGGGCCACAACCATGAGGCAGCGCCGGTCACGGTTGTTTGTCCTTCCAAAGGACTTCGCCCTTCGTCCCGCGTCCACGACCTGCTGGATGGCCTGCAGAGTCGATCGCCCTCGCCGGAATCCGAACTGCTGCTCAGACAGTTGCGGACTCTCTGGATCCTCGATGTATTCGTTGAGCCGGTTCAACAGCAGCCGCTCCAAAGCCTTGCCCGTATTATCGAGCAAGCAAATCGGGCGGAAGGACGACGGCTCGCCCGGTGATTTGCCTGGCTTTGGCAGGAGCACCAGTCGCTGCTTTTTCCACGGCTGCGGAAAGCAGGACGTGTCCAGGCACTCCTGAAACACCCGGCGGAAGGGCTCCGGTTGCTGCCTGAGAGCAACCGTAAGGGCGGCGTTCGGTACTCCATCAAGCCCAGGAGCCTTCCGCGGGTGCATACTGGCTGCTATATTCTCCAGCTCGGTCAGGCCGATCGATCGGAGCGGCGCCATGTTGCCAACTCGGAGATCGGGCCACTCTACCGGCGGATGAACCGGGAACAAGGCGTCGACAATTCGCCGCAGTTCTGCTGGATCGCGTTCCGGGGCTGAGCGGGCCGCCTGGAACCAGTGGAAGACCTTCCGGAAAAAGTTTCCGGTTTCATCCTCCCTGATCGACAGCAAGAACCGGTCGAACGCCTCGTTCTTGCTCACACGAATAGCCTTCCGAAGGCTCTCCCTGGCAGCTGCGAGTTCCGTTTGGAGCGGTTCGTTGGGCGGAATGGTCCTCATCGCCATTTGCTCCTTTCTGGAGAGTTCTTCGATCATCGTCTGGATCGCCGGAGTCCACCAGTAAGCTGGCCGACCTGTGTGGTCCTGCGCTGGGAAGACCCGCGACATCGTCTCGTCGCAGACGCTGGTCAGCGACTCGACCAAGCTTTCGACGCTGTTAGCTTGACGGGCGAACCCAGTCATGGCCAGCGCTTTCCCGAAAAGCTGGGAGTCAAACTGACTGGTCTTCCAGCGCGTACCGGCATTGCTTACGCGGGCCGGGCGCTGTCCACGCCGTGCTGCCCGATCCCTCGATGATGGTGGACTCGCGCCAACCTCGTACCGGACGTAACGGTGATCACTGAGCGTTACCACGTCGGGAACGCGCCAGCCTCGGGTGCTGTCCTCGCGCGGGTCGAGACGGCTGATCACACTACTGGCGAACGTAACGTCCGGTCGGCTGGGCGGAAACCGAGTTGTGTCCGCTCGGTTCCCCTTGAACGTTGGCAGACAGTCTGCCTTGTTCAGTAGCACCAGCCCGAGGTTGTCCGCCAACTGGAGAAGCTCCAAGCCCTTCGGGCAAGTCCTGCTGCTTCCCCAGTCCAGGTGCATGGCGTTGAAATCGCCGGCCAGGAGAACCCGGCTGCACCCGCGGACGATCAGGTCGATCTTTTCCATAATGCTCCGGAACTCTGGGACTCCTGTCTGCGGCGACACATAGCAGCTCACCACAGCGATTCCACCGACGTCGGCCGCAACCACACCGAGGGTCTGACGGTGCCTGATACGCTGTATCGGCAGCCGGTTGCCGTTGACGACGATGGCAACCGTCTTACTCTCGTCCGTTACCCAATTGCCGTTATTGCGCGGTACGCAATAGGGCTCGGACAAGAGCAGAACGTCAAGACCCTCGGTGGTCAACACATGCAACGCCAGGTCCTGGGCGTTCTCGCAATGGTTGGCGTTGAACTGCAGGACGTTCAACATTGTGGTTGCGGGCCTGGGCACATGGGGGCGGCGATGCGATGTGGGCCGCCACAAACGATGCACTTCGGATCGAAGGTGCATGATGCCGCGCGATGATCCGTGGCTCCGCAGCGCAGGCATAGGCCGGAACGATCCACGCCGGCGCAGTCTGCAGTGGTGTGTCCACGCTCCAAGCAGCGGAAACAGCGAACCGCGCTTCGCTGCTGTTTTGGCGCGCTGCGCACCAGGCACGCCGAGTATCCAACAAGGATACGTTTGTCCGCCAGAAGGTCAGCGTCCCTCCGTGGAAGTCGGACACGGGCACGCTGCGTCCCATCACGACGCTCCCACAAGGACGTGGTTGCTGCAACTACTGTGCGTTCCAGCGCCCGCTGCAGACCGCGTTCCACATCCTCTTTTGTGGCCAACATGTCGATGCCGGTAATCATCACCTCGGCCATCTCCGTGATGATCCGGCCAGTGGCCAAATCACCGACCTCCTCCTGGATGCGCTGCAGCAGCACAGCGGCGTCTGCATCCTGTTTAAGCGAGAGACGAAGGAAGTCGCGTGACGTGCGGTAGCCCTGCTTGACTCCCTTGTTCTCGTCGGCCAGTCGCGGATTTAGCCGTATCTTCTCAAACAGCGCCTTGTACGAGCATCCCTCGGCCGGCTCAAAGATGAGCTGGTCCTGCCGAGGGCGTGCTGGACGCTGGCGCTCCTGGCGCAACTGCTCACTGCGCTGCGCCTGTACAGCAGTTGGCCGCTGCTGGTGTTGTTGCTGCTGCTGTTGTTGCTGCCGACGCTGTTGCTGCTGCTGCGTGCCGGCGACCGCCTGTCGCTGTGGTTGCCGCTGCTGCTGCTGTTGTTGTTGCTGCTGCTGGTGTTCCTGCTGCTGCTGCTGCTGGGGGGGCTGGCGGGGTTTCCCCTTAGCCATGCCACGATATTTGCGGCGGACGACCTCAGCGAAGCTGGGCTGCTCCACTTGCCGAATGCCTTCTCCTGTTGGCGCCTGGGGGGCCGGGAGCGTTACCGCCGCTGTCCCTGACGGACCGGGTTGTGCTTGCGGCTGTTGCCCGCGTTGCCAGCAGAGCTCCTGGCGCAGTTGCTTCCCCATATCACGGATCTCTGCCAGCAGAGCATCCCGCTCCTTCTTAGCTTCCGCTTCGGCGGAAAGCCTGGCCTGCTGTGCCTCCGCCAGCTGCTTCTGCAGTCCCTCTACAATGGCCTGAAGACTTGTCACCGTCTTCATGAGTTCCGCCTTCTCTGCCTTCTCCGCCTGCAACATCAGGTGCAGACGAACCTCATTTTCCTCGTTCGAACGTGCAGCAAGGGGTGTACGTCCAGTGTCAATTTTGGCTGACACTGCGGTTTTCTTCTGAACCGCACCCATGCCGCAATCGACGGATGGCTGCCGAGGCCTCAAACTGCGATTTGGGAGTTCCATCTTCGAGGTAAACTCCCTTGTGGGTCAAGACAATCCTGGGGATCGATATGACCCCGTGGGGTCGAGATGACCCCAGAGGTGCTGCGTCGCCCAGCTGCTGTGATTCTGGCCCCTGGAGGAGACGGGGGGAAGGGGGGAGGGGGAAAAATAATTTTCCCGTGTTTTTTAAGTCGCTCTACACCCCTCCACAGCTTCCCCGAATTTTTCAAATTATTTGAGCGAATTCGAAAAATTCGAGCAGTTTTCGAGTTGCACCAACTGGTCGAATCGAGCAGATTCGAGCTCCCGAGGGCACTACCCACCTTCCCAGAATTTTCCGCACACTTTTTTAAAAAATCGGGCAGTTTTCAAGCAGTAACGGTAAGTTCAAATTTTTGTCCCCTGGGAACTGCTCGCCGAAAAATTTTTGTCGCCTGGGTATTGCTTGTCACTCAGGTGTCACCACAAACTGTCAAAAATTTTTTTCACGATTTTCACTATTTTTTTGATTGGATCGTATTGTTCGCATCGAAACAAACCCAACGGTGAAAACCGCACACAAATCCGACCAAAACTCGCGAAGTTATTAGCGATTTTCTATTAAACTCCTTTTCCCGGAGACACGTGCTCCGGCGGTAGCACCCCCGACACTTTTTTACCACGTTGTTTTTCGGCGATTTACGTCCGTTTTTCGTCCGGTTTTTTGCAAACACTCGATCACGGGCACGAACACTACCGTTTCCGGCCACTTCCGGCGCTCGTGGACCGGAATTTTATACGCACTCGCGACACACATATACTGTTGTTGTTGTTGTTGTTGTAATTCCTTACGCAAATTTTCCGCACCTTATTTTTCGCGAATTTTCGCCGGCAAACACTGTTTCTCGGCTAAAAATTGTTAAACACCACCTGATTTATGGATTTCACCGCAAACCGTATTGAAAAAGACCAATTTATCACGTTTTTTGAGCGAAAATAGTTCCCCATGCAAAATGTATGGGGGAATGTTTATCATATTTTTTCCGCGTTTTTGCGCCGATTTTCATGCGGTTTTCGTTCGTTGCACTTAAATTCACTCTTATGAACGAATTATCCACCAATTTGGGTCCCTCCAGGCAATTTTTGCACAAAAATTTCTATCTTCACCGCGGAGCAAAACACACCGTGACCGTACTGGGTGACTGCTCGAATGTCACTGCAAGCTCCACTTCTTGTGGTGCCCTTCCGTCAATTCCTTTAAGTTTCAACTTTGCAACCATACTTCCCCCGGAACCCGATTTTGGTTTCCCGGAAGCTACTGAGAGCACCGAAGGTAGGTAGCGTCTCCCAATTGCTAATTGGCATCGTTTACGGTTAGAACTAGGGCGGTATCTAATCGCCTTCGATCCTCTAACTTTCGTTCTTGATTAATGAAAGCATCCTTGGCAAACGCTTTCGCTTTTGTGGGTCCTACGACGGTCTACGAATTTCACCTCTCGCGCCGTAATACCAATGCCCCCGACTACTTCTGTTAATCATTACCTCTTGGTCTATTACAAACCAACGAAACCACTCAGACCGAGGTCATGTTCCATTATTCCATGCAAAATTATTCTCGGCCAACGCCGGCCCCGGAGGACCGGACGCTTTGAACTAGCCTGCTTTGAGCACTCTAATTTGTTCAAGGTAAACGAGAGTTCCCGGGCACCATGAAGCTGGGTCGAACAAGACCTTGACCGACGAGGTCGCGGCGACAAGTCCTGACCCGTCACGGAGTAGAACGCCCAGGTACACCATTGTGAGTCGCAGCCGCGAGCGCGTACACGGACGGTCCCAACCGAGAGGCCGGGCGCCCGCGACGGACGCGAGTCTGGACGGGGTATCAACTTCGAACGTTTTAACCGCAACAACTTTAATATACGCTAGTGGAGCTGGAATTACCGCGGCTGCTGGCACCAGACTTGCCCTCCACTTGATCCTTGCAAAAGGATTTATGCTCAACTCATTCCAATTATGGACCATCGTTAGAGAGGTCCATATTGTTATTTCTCGTCACTACCTCCCCGTGCCGGGATTGGGTAATTTACGCGCCTGCTGCCTTCCTTGGATGTGGTAGCCATTTCTCAGGCTCCCTCTCCGGAATCGAACCCTGATTCCCCGTTACCCGTCGCAACCATGGTAGTCCTCTACACTACCATCAATAGTTGATAGGGCAGACATTTGAAAGATCTGTCGTCAGTCGCAAGCGACCGTACGATCGGCATCCTTATCCAGATTTCAACTCAAAGCGCCCGGAGGCGATTGGTTTAACTAATAAGTGCACCAGTTCCGCCGACCCGGAGGCCAACAGTCCCGGCATAATGCATGTATTAGCTCTGGCTTTTCCACAGTTATCCAAGTAACTGTTTGGATGAGGATCTTGTAAATTATAGCTGTTATACTGAGCCTTATGCGGTTTCACTTTCTAGGAAGCTTGTACTTAGACATGCATGGCTTAACCTTTGAGACGAGCGTATATCACTGGTAGGATCAACCAGAATTCGAGTCAATTGCTTGAACACGAACTACACTCTTGATCACGCGAGGCGCAAGTCCCCCGTGACCACCGAGATTTGTTCTGTGACGCCAGAGCGTCCGTTGGCGCCACTCGATAGACTGCACAAGCAGGCAACGTCGGATGCATTGCACACGGCTAGCGGATCTCTCTGCACTGCGTCGGGTGTCCCAACGTATGTCTGGAGACATTGCTATGCCGGTACGGCACTCTGCGCACTCTTTCTTGTCCTCTTCGAGTGACGGGCCTCTAAGCGGGGTTGTATGCCGGTACGACACATCGACTGGTACATTGCACGCACTAACGATCTCTCTGCACTGCATGGAACTCATGCATAACCACCGTGACGGGAGACTTTGCTAGTACGCACGATACTCTGCGCATGTGTACATGCTTTACAACCCAGCCAACTTGAGCACCTAGGGGAAGTTGTGATGCCATCTGAACACCCACCGACTGATGCATTGAACGGCTAAAGTTGACCTTCAATCCGAACTGGCACTCTGCGGCGTGGAGGCAGTTGCGCGACCACTCCTATCCCAAACCAACAAAGCAAGGTGTATCCTACGTGCTCGGTACAAGCACTCCACGACGGGACACATTGAACGGTTCAGCGATCTCTCTGCACTAGTGGAAGAACTCCAACGTGATACGGGAGACTTTGCTACAGCGGCTTCTCTGCACTTCTGGGCTACCACCTTGTGACGGGAGACATTGCTAGCGGTCACTCTGCACTAGTGATGGTACACCACCGTGATACGGGAGACATTGCTAACGGCCACTCTGCACAGGTGCCAATACCACCTTGTGACGGGAAACATTGCTAGGAACCGATCGGCATCTCTGCGCGATTACTTGACGCACACCCAACTAAGTCAACTGTTGGACTTTTTCGTAATCACGGCGGGACACATTGAACGAGCTCTAACGGATCTCTGCACGCATGGAACATGGTGGCGGGAATCATTGCTAGAACCGAACGGCGCCTCTGCGCGATGTACAAACAAGCTCAACAGGAACCTCGTATCGGCTGCCGAGCCGGAGCCCGAACAACTTGGACTTTCACCTCTAATTTATATCAACTCACCACTCCCCGAGGGATCCGCAGAATTGCTTCTGGGTCCCGTATCGTTATTTGCGATTCGTGTTTGCATTACACTACATTGAACTATTCCAACTTGTTTATCCGCATGGCGAACATTTGCTGCATTGAACATTTAAGTTCCACTTCGCTCTCCCCTACGTGGGTCTGAGCTTCGCTCTCAGGGAAAAAATATGCCACATTTGGTAGGGAAACCCGGTTTCATCACGCTATGTGCCCTGCACCACCAGCTTAGCGTGAATGCTTCGAGTTTCCCTAAGAAGTTCGATTGGTCTTGCAGAGTTTAAAGACAACGAAGCTTAGTTTCAAGCAATGATTTAATATACGCGTATTAAAAACCCTTAACTGTTACAACTTTTATGCTTGAAACCATCGCAACGAAGTCTTTGGGTCCGTAGACCCGTGATGTACTGCTCCAGGAAACGTTTTGAAAGAGTGGAAACTCAAAATCATAGGTTAAGATCATCGGCAGAACTCACCAGACACCACTTTTGCTTCATAAGTTCGGCCTATAGTCATATGACGATTTTCATCGGGGAGGGGACGTATGACCCAAACGGGGGCTTATATGACCCACGGACACTGCAAACCATGCTCCTACGACTAAATAGAGGTTAAAACTACGATTTGGTGAAATCTTCATTTTTGACCTCGAAGCAAGGTACCTTCCCTATAGTAGGCAATGAGTAAATGATCATAATCCCAGGAGGGCAAAAAATGGGAACCCGAGAGGAAAGCGCTGTTGGCGCGCCTAAGCTAGTGGCCCGTAGAGTAAAAAGGGTACCCCCAACAAAGTTGTCGTTTGACGTTCTGGTTGCACTTTTTATCATCTAAAATCAGTTTTCTACACGTTTTGAGGGGTTTAAGCAAAAAAAAAAAATTTCGACTACTCGAGCTCTCTGGCCCGTTCGGTGCACATTTTTGAAAAAAGCTAGGGAGCTGCCCCTAGGTTCGGGGTGTCACAAAATGTTGAAAAGTGGTCGAAAAACCACTATCCAGAATCGGATGTAGAATCATTAGACGAACTTAAAATTGTTCTACGACACCCATCTGCGACGTTTAGTATTCGAGTTATGGCCCGTACCAGGTCTGACCGAGCAATTTTTGTTCCGCGCACTTTGTGCACCGTACACGTTGATGTTTGTATGAAAAAGTACCCTACCTAGGGACGCGTATAGCAAATTTGTACCCCCGGGCATGTTGTCGATTGACATTCTGGTTGCACTTTTCATCATCTAGGGTGCGTTCCTGACACGTTTTGAGGGGTTTTAGCAAAAAAAAAAAATTTCGACTACTCGAGCTCTCTGGCCCGTTCGGTGCACATTTTTGAAAAAAGCTAGGGAGCTGCCCCTAGGTTCGGGGTGTCACAAAATGTTGAAAAGTGGTCGAAAAACCACTATCCAGAATCGGATGTAGAATCATTAGACGAACTTAAAATTGTTCTACGACACCCATCTGCGACGTTTAGTATTCGAGATATATAACACTTTGTAGGTCTGACCGAGCAATTTTTGTTCCGCGCACTTTGTGCACCGTACACTTTGATGTTTGTATGAAAAAGTACCCTACCTAGGGACGCGTAGAGCAAATTTGTACCCCCGGGCATGTTGTCGATTGACATTCTGGTTGCACTTTTCATCATCTAGGGTGCGTTCCTGACACGTTTTGAGGGGTTTTAGCAAAAAAAAAATTTTCGACTACTCGAGCTCTCTGGCCCGTTCGGTGCACATTTTTGAAAAAAGCTAGGGAGCTGCCCCTAGGTTCGGGGTGTCACAAAATGTTGAAAAGTGGTCGAAAAACCACTATCCAGAATCGGATGTAGAATCATTAGACGAACTTAAAATTGTTCTACGACACCCATCTGCGACGTTTAGTATTCGAGATATAGCACTTTGTAGGTCTGACCGAGCAATTTTGTACTAAAATGTATGGTGAACATGTAATTCATTAAATAACATTGACTTGCATCGTGCCCTACTTCATCGGCACAGCTGTTATTGACTATCTTTAGTGGAAATGGATTGAGTTTGACCATTTTAAGCCCATTTCCTATGCCGTGCACCAACATTGTGTACCGATCAGGGAAAGTACGCTACGTACGCGTTCATGGATGTCGATGTTGGTACAAGTTGCCGGTCGGGATAGCCGTGCACCAAAACTGTGTACCGATCAGGGAAAGTACAAGACGGAGGGTGCAGCTCGAGCGTACGCGTTCATAGATGTCCATGTTGGTACACTTGCACCAAAATTGTGTACCAATCAGGGAAAGTACAACACGGAGGGCGCAGCCCGGGCGTACGCGATCATGGATGTCCATGTTGATACAATCTACGTGTACGTTCTTAGTTTTTGTATCAAAAGTTGCAATTAAGTGCTTGTATGCTTAAAATGCTTATCTCAACCGGTCACCTTTTGGCCTGTCCTTTTATAACAGAAACCTAGAAAGATACTCGATATTTTTGTGTTTTTCCATTAGCCCGGGACGACGAAATGAGCTATGTGCACATCGTGCAGAAAACTGTCTTCGCCACGCATGTTTTTGTCTATCCACTCATATAATCACCCACATTTGTGTTCAACACGGACGGCGCAGCCCGAGCGAACGCGTTAATGTTTATGTTTGTACACACTGCTTGTACGATTCTAGGATTTGGTAATTGCGTCACAGTGCCCGACCGTCGCGGACACCATTCTTGGACAGAAGTCCTAGTACGTAGAGTACTTTCCCTAGGTATGTGCTCGTTCGTGACTATCGTTGCGTGCTTACGGACACGCTTGGGTATGTTTACCATACAAGGTTTACTAGGGAAACCTGGGAAGGACGCTTGCCCTCCCGTCGCGGACACCATTCTTGGAAAGAAGTCCTAGTACGTAGCGTTCCTTATTTTACTTGATCAGTTTGTAATGCATTCGCTTTGTTCCATCGACTTCTGCTACTGCTCACTAAGGGGTGTTCGTTTGCGATGTGTACGATAAGCAACTGTCTATCCTAACCAGCAGTTAATCAACACTTTTCACCCAAGTCATAGGAACATAGAGTACTTTTCCTAATCGGTACACAATTTTGGTGCACCTCTAACCTGGCCGGCACTTTATCGTTACGTTTTGTGCATAACCTAGGGACGTGGTGTAAGTTTCATGATTTTTTTGTTTGATTCGGTTTATTATGATTGAAAACTACGCTACGTCCCAGAAATTTGAACTCGACTACTTCATCCATGTGGCGCCAAAAGCTACTGGGCAACGCCTAGCTAATGCCCCATTTGTACTTCAATTTGCATAATCAATTTTGAAAAATACGCTAAGTCCCAGAAATCTGAACTCGAATACTTTTGCCACGTGGCGCAAAAAAGCTACTGAGAAACGCCTAGCCTTTTACCCATTTATAATTTAGTTTTCGTTATTAGTTTTGAACAATACGCAAAGTTCCAAGAATCTGAACTCGAATACTTTTTACATGTGCCGCCAAAAGCTACTGAGCAACGCCTAGGTTGATACATTTTTGGTACATGGAGTGTATGCATGCAGGATTACTGCCGTGCTGGACCGGAAAATCGAACTTGCTACTAGAACATAAAGTAATTCCCCTAGATAGGTGCTTTTGCATACCTCTGATCGACGACCATGCAACGTGCGACACGCGTAGCTAGGCTTGCCCAAACAAATTTCCTAGGATAGCACCAAATTGCACACCTTCAGGGGTATATTTTGGTACCGTGTACCGTGCATGGTACAAGTATCAGCAGCTCGTGCAATTTATTTTGCATCGTGTTGCGGTTGCTGGTGCGTCGGGATAGGAGTATTTCGAGACTTTCGCCAAGCGTTGGTGCCATTTGGGGGATAATTAATGTTCTAGCCACAATAAACGTGCCACATAATGCCAATAAGGAAAAAGCCGTTTTCTAGGGACTTCCAGTCAAAATGTTTGCCATCAGCGCTTTCCTGTCGAGTTCAGGATCTGGGACTTAGCGTTTTTTTTTCACGATCCAATCCAACGACCAGATCGTGAATAAACAATACATACAACAGTGCATCCCTTTAAAGTAGGAAAAAGCCGAATTCTAGGGAGCTCCAGTCCAAAAGGTTGTCATCAGCGCTCTCCTCTCGAGTTCAAGATTTGGGACTTAGCGTTTTTTTCGCGATCCAGCCAAAAGACCAGATCGGGAAATAAACAATTAATATAACTGTACTAGTACATCCCTTCAACTGAAGCAAGTGCACCATACATGACCCGTACGCCAATCATCCATGCACATGACACGTCAACTAAGTCAACACATGATACAACTTGGACAACTGACGGGTAAGTAGGTCATCTCGTACACGACGACACATCGACCAAACCAGGTCAACACGTCACATGCACAAGACATCCTACTACCAAGGCCGGCCACCTCGACACACGACGTGTTAACCGAACATGGTCAACAACACCATCATGTGCAAGGCAACCGGCCCAAACGGATTAACTTATACAACTTGTAACGAGCAGGTGTGTAAGCTTACTGGTTTGGTCGGCACGTTTCTCACATCAAGACA
>NW_026902631.1:75000-80938 GCF_943734735.2 Anopheles gambiae | reverse complement strand
GTTTAACTAATAAGTGCACCAGTTCCGCCGACCCGGAGGCCAACAGTCCCGGCATAATGCATGTATTAGCTCTAGATTTTCCACAGTTATCCAAGTAACCTGGGGCGATGATCTTGTAAATTATAGCTGTTATACTGAGCCTTATGCGGTTTCACATTAAATCTGCTTGTACTTAGACATGCATGGCTTAACCTTTGAGACAAGCGTATATTACTGGTAGGATCAACCAGAATTCGAGTCAATTGCTTGAACACGAACTACACTCTTGATCACGCGAGGCGCAAGTCCCCCGTGACCACCGAGATTTGTTCTGTGACGCCAGAGCGTCCGTTGGCGCCACTCGATAGACTGCACAAGCAGGCAACGTCGGATGCATTGCACACGGCTAGCGGATCTCTCTGCACTGCGTCGGGTGTCCCAACGTATGTCTGGAGACATTGCTATGCCGGTACGGCACTCTGCGCACTCTTTCTTGTCCTCTTCGAGTGACGGGCCTCTAAGCGGGGTTGTATGCCGGTACGACACATCGACTGGTACATTGCACGCACTAACGATCTCTCTGCACTGCATGGAACTCATGCGTAACCACCGTGACGGGAGACTTTGCTAGTACGCACGATACTCTGCGCATGTGTACATGCTTTACAACCCAGCCAACTTGAGCACCTAGGGGAAGTTGTGATGCCATCTGAACACCCACCGACTGATGCATTGAACGGCTAAAGTTGACCTTCAATCCGAACTGGCACTCTGCGGCGTGGAGGCAGTTGCGCGACCACTCCTATCCCAAACCAACAAAGCAAGGTGTATCCTACGTGCTCGGTACAAGCACACCACGACGGGACACATTGAACGGTTCAGCGATCTCTCTGCACTAGTGGAAGAACTCCAACGTGATACGGGAGACTTTGCTACAGCGGCTTCTCTGCACTTCTGGGCTACCACCTTGTGACGGGAGACATTGCTAGCGGTCACTCTGCACTAGTGATGGTACACCACCGTGATACGGGAGACATTGCTAACGGCCACTCTGCACAGGTGCCAATACCACCTTGTGACGGGAAACATTGCTAGGAACCGATCGGCATCTCTGCGCGATTACTTGACGCACACCCAACTAAGTCAACTGTTGGACTTTTTCGTAATCACGGCGGGACACATTGAACGAGCTCTAACGGATCTCTGCACGCATGGAACATGGTGGCGGGAATCATTGCTAGAACCGAACGGCGCCTCTGCGCGATGTACAAACAAGCTCAACAGGAACCTCGTATCGGCTGCCGAGCCGGAGCCCGAACAACTTGGACTTTCACCTCTAATTTATATCAACTCACCACTCCCCGAGGGATCCGCAGAATTGCTTCTGGGTCCCGTATCGTTATTTGCGATTCGTGTTTGCATTACACTACATTGAACTATTCCAACTTGTTTATCCGCATGGCGAACATTTGCTGCATTGAACATTTAAGTTCCACTTCGCTCTCCCCTACGTGGGTCTGAGCTTCGCTCTCAGGGAAAAAATATGCCACATTTGGTAGGGAAACCCGGTTTCATCACGCTATGTGCCCTGCACCACCAGCTTAGCGTGAATGCTTCGAGTTTCCCTAAGAAGTTCGATTGGTCTTGCAGAGTTTAAAGACAACGAAGCTTAGTTTCAAGCAATGATTTAATATACGCGTATTAAAAACCCTTAACTGTTACAACTTTTATGCTTGAAACCATCGCAACGAAGTCTTTGGGTCCGTAGACCCGTGATGTACTGCTCCAGGAAACGTTTTGAAAGAGTGGAAACTCAAAATCATAGGTTAAGATCATCGGCAGAACCCACCAGACACCACTTTTGCTTCATAAGTTCGGCCTATAGTCATATGACGATTTTCATCGGGGAGGGGACGTATGACCCAAACGGGGGCTTATATGACCCACGGACACTGCAAACCATGCTCCTACGACTAAATAGAGGTTAAAACTACGATTTGGTGAAATCTTCATTTTTGACCTCGAAGCAAGGTACCTTCCCTATAGTAGGCAATGAGTAAATGATCATAATCCCAGGAGGGCAAAAAATGGGAACCCGAGAGGAAAGCGCTGTTGGCGCGCCTAAGCTAGTGGCCCGTAGAGTAAAAAGGGTACCCCCAACAAAGTTGTCGTTTGACGTTCTGGTTGCACTTTTTATCATCTAAAATCAGTTTTCTACACGTTTTGAGGGGTTTAAGCAAAAAAAAAAATTTCGACTACTCGAGCTCTCTGGCCCGTTCGGTGCACATTTTTGAAAAAAGCTAGGGAGCTGCCCCTAGGTTCGGGGTGTCACAAAATGTTGAAAAGTGGTCGAAAAACCACTATCCAGAATCGGATGTAGAATCATTAGACGAACTTAAAATTGTTCTACGACACCCATCTGCGACGTTTAGTATTCGAGTTATGGCCCGTACCAGGTCTGACCGAGCAATTTTTGTTCCGCGCACTTTGTGCACCGTACACGTTGATGTTTGTATGAAAAAGTACCCTACCTAGGGACGCGTATAGCAAATTTGTACCCCCGGGCATGTTGTCGATTGACATTCTGGTTGCACTTTTCATCATCTAGGGTGCGTTCCTGACACGTTTTGAGGGGTTTTAGCAAAAAAAAAATTTTCGACTACTCGAGCTCTCTGGCCCGTTCGGTGCACATTTTTGAAAAAAGCTAGGGAGCTGCCCCTAGGTTCGGGGTGTCACAAAATGTTGAAAAGTGGTTGAAAAACCACTATCCAGAATCGGATGGAGAATCATTAGACGAACTTAAAATTGTTCTACGACACCCATCTGCGACGTTTAGTATTCGAGTTATGGCCCGTACCAGGTCTGACCGAGCAATTTTTGTTCCGCGCACTTTGTGCACCGTACACGTTGATGTTTGTATGAAAAAGTACCCTACCTAGGGACGCGTAGAGCAAATTTGTACCCCCGGGCATGTTGTCGATTGACATTCTGGTTGCACTTTTCATCATCTAGGGTGCGTTCCTGACACGTTTTGAGGGGTTTTAGCAAAAAAAAAAATTTTCGACTACTCGAGCTCTCTGGCCCGTTCGGTGCACATTTTTGAAAAAAGCTAGGGAGCTGCCCCTAGGTTCGGGGTGTCACAAAATGTTGAAAAGTGGTCGAAAAACCACTATCCAGAATCGGATGTAGAATCATTAGACGAACTTAAAATTGTTCTACGACACCCATCTGCGACGTTTAGTATTCGAGTTATGGCCCGTACCAGGTCTGACCGAGCAATTTTTGTTCCGCGCACTTTGTGCACCGTACACGTTGATGTTTGTATGAAAAAGTACCCTACCTAGGGACGCGTAGAGCAAATTTGTACCCCCGGGCATGTTGTCGATTGACATTCTGGTTGCACTTTTCATCATCTAGGGTGCGTTCCTGACACGTTTTGAGGGGTTTTAGCAAAAAAAAAATTTTCGACTACTCGAGCTCTCTGGCCCGTTCGGTGCACATTTTTGAAAAAAGCTAGGGAGCTGCCCCTAGGTTCGGGGTGTCACAAAATGTTGAAAAGTGGTCGAAAAACCACTATCCAGAATCGGATGTAGAATCATTAGACGAACTTAAAATTGTTCTACGACACCCATCTGCGACGTTTAGTATTCGAGTTATGGCCCGTACCAGGTCTGACCGAGCAATTTTTGTTCCGCGCACTTTGTGCACCGTACACTTTGATGTTTGTATGAAAAAGTACCCTACCTAGGGACGCGTAGAGCAAATTTGTACCCCCGGGCATGTTGTCGATTGACATTCTGGTTGCACTTTTCATCATCTAGGGTGCGTTCCTGACACGTTTTGAGGGGTTTTAGCAAAAAAAAAATTTTCGACTACTCGAGCTCTCTGGCCCGTTCGGTGCACATTTTTGAAAAAAGCTAGGGAGCTGCCCCTAGGTTCGGGGTGTCACAAAATGTTGAAAAGTGGTCGAAAAACCACTATCCAGAATCGGATGTAGAATCATTAGACGAACTTAAAATTGTTCTACGACACCCATCTGCGACGTTTAGTATTCGAGATATAGCACTTTGTAGGTCTGACCGAGCAATTTTGTACTAAAATGTATGGTGAACATGTAATTCATTAAATAACATTGACTTGCATCGTGCCCTACTTCATCGGCACAGCTGTTATTGACTATCTTTAGTGGAAATGGATTGAGTTTGACCATTTTAAGCCCATTTCCTATGCCGTGCACCAACATTGTGTACCGATCAGGGAAAGTACGCTACGTACGCGTTCATGGATGTCGATGTTGGTACAAGTTGCCGGTCGGGATAGCCGTGCACCAAAACTGTGTACCGATCAGGGAAAGTACAAGACGGAGGGTGCAGCTCGAGCGTACGCGTTCATAGATGTCCATGTTGGTACACTTGCACCAAAATTGTGTACCAATCAGGGAAAGTACAACACGGAGGGCGCAGCCCGGGCGTACGCGATCATGGATGTCCATGTTGATACAATCTACGTGTACGTTCTTAGTTTTTGTATCAAAAGTTGCAATTAAGTGCTTGTATGCTTAAAATGCTTATCTCAACCGGTCACCTTTTGGCCTGTCCTTTTATAACAGAAACCTAGAAAGATACTCGATATTTTTGTGTTGTTCCATTAGCCCGGGACGACGAAATGAGCTATGTGCACATCGTGCAGAAAACTGTCTTCGCCACGCATGTTTTTGTCTATCCACTCATATAATCACCCACATTTGTGTTCAACACGGACGGCGCAGCCCGAGCGAACGCGTTAATGTTTATGTTTGTACACACTGCTTGTACGATTCTAGGATTTGGTAATTGCGTCACAGTGCCCGACCGTCGCGGACACCATTCTTGGACAGAAGTCCTAGTACGTAGAGTACTTTCCCTAGGTATGTGCTCGTTCGTGACTATCGTTGCGTGCTTACGGACACGCTTGGGTATGTTTACCATACAAGGTTTACTAGGGAAACCTGGGAAGGACGCTTGCCCTCCCGTCGCGGACACCATTCTTGGAAAGAAGTCCTAGTACGTAGCGTTCCTTATTTTACTTGATCAGTTTGTAATGCATTCGCTTTGTTCCATCGACTTCTGCTACTGCTCACTAAGGGGTGTTCGTTTGCGATGTGTACGATAAGCAACTGTCTATCCTAACCAGCAGTTAATCAACACTTTTCACCCAAGTCATAGGAACATAGAGTACTTTTCCTAATCGGTACACAATTTTGGTGCACCTCTAACCTGGCCGGCACTTTATCGTTACGTTTTGTGCATAACCTAGGGACGTGGTGTAAGTTTCATGATTTTTATGTTTGATTCGGTTTATTATGATTGAAAACTACGCTACGTCCCAGAAATTTGAACTCGACTACTTCCTCCATGTGGCGCCAAAAGCTACTGGGCAACGCCTAGCTAATGCCCCATTTGTACTTCAATTTGCATAATCAATTTTGAAAAATACGCTAAGTCCCAGAAATCTGAACTCGAATACTTTTGCCACGTGGCGCAAAAAAGCTACTGAGAAACGCCTAGCCTTTTACCCATTTATAATTTAGTTTTCGTTATTAGTTTTGAACAATACGCAAAGTTCCAAGAATCTGAACTCGAATACTTTTTACATGTGCCGCCAAAAGCTACTGAGCAACGCCTAGGTTGATACATTTTTGGTACATGGAGTGTATGCATGCAGGATTACTGCCGTGCTGGACCGAAAAATCGAACTTGCTACTAGAACGTAAAGTAATTCCCCTAGATAGGTGCTTTTGCATACCTCTGATCGACCACCATGCAACACGCGTAGCGACACGCGTAGCTAGGCTTGCCCAACCAAATTTCCTACTATAGCACCAAATTGCACACTTTCAGGGGTATAATTTGGTACCGTGTACCGTGCATGGTACAAGTATCAGCAGCTCGTGCAATTTATTTTGCATCGTGTTGCGGTT
>NW_026902631.1:62500-65000 GCF_943734735.2 Anopheles gambiae | reverse complement strand
AGGAGGGCAAAAAATGGGAACCCGAGAGGAAAGCGCTGTTGGCGCGCCTAAGCTAGTGGCCCGTAGAGTAAAAAGGGTACCCCCAACAAAGTTGTCGTTTGACGTTCGGTTGCACTTTTTATCATCTAAAATCAGTTTTCTACACGTTTTGAGGGGTTTAAGCAAAAAAAAAAATTTCGACTACTCGAGCTCTCTGGCCCGTTCGGTGCACATTTTTGAAAAAAGCTAGGGAGCTGCCCCTAGGTTCGGGGTGTCACAAAATGTTGAAAAGTGGTCGAAAAACCACTATCCAGAATCGGATGTAGAATCATTAGACGAACTTAAAATTGTTCTACGACACCCATCTGCGACGTTTAGTATTCGAGTTATGGCCCGTACCAGGTCTGACCGAGCAATTTTTGTTCCGCGCACTTTGTGCACCGTACACGTTGATGTTTGTATGAAAAAGTACCCTACCTAGGGACGCGTATAGCAAATTTGTACCCCCGGGCATGTTGTCGATTGACATTCTGGTTGCACTTTTCATCATCTAGGGTGCGTTCCTGACACGTTTTGAGGGGTTTTAGCAAAAAAAAAATTTTCGACTACTCGAGCTCTCTGGCCCGTTCGGTGCACATTTTTGAAAAAAGCTAGGGAGCTGCCCCTAGGTTCGGGGTGTCACAAAATGTTGAAAAGTGGTCGAAAAACCACTATCCAGAATCGGATGTAGAATCATTAGACGAACTTAAAATTGTTCTACGACACCCATCTGCGACGTTTAGTATTCGAGTTATGGCCCGTACCAGGTCTGACCGAGCAATTTTTGTTCCGCGCACTTTGTGCACCGTACACGTTGATGTTTGTATGAAAAAGTACCCTACCTAGGGACGCGTAGAGCAAATTTGTACCCCCGGGCATGTTGTCGATTGACATTCTGGTTGCACTTTTCATCATCTAGGGTGCGTTCCTGACACGTTTTGAGGGGTTTTAGCAAAAAAAAAATTTTCGACTACTCGAGCTCTCTGGCCCGTTCGGTGCACATTTTTGAAAAAAGCTAGGGAGCTGCCCCTAGGTTCGGGGTGTCACAAAATGTTGAAAAGTGGTTGAAAAACCACTATCCAGAATCGGATGTAGAATCATTAGACGAACTTAAAATTGTTCTACGACACCCATCTGCGACGTTTAGTATTCGAGTTATGGCCCGTACCAGGTCTGACCGAGCAATTTTTGTTCCGCGCACTTTGTGCACCGTACACGTTGATGTTTGTATGAAAAAGTACCCTACCTAGGGACGCGTAGAGCAAATTTGTACCCCCGGGCATGTTGTCGATTGACATTCTGGTTTCACTTTTCATCATCTAGGGTGCGTTCCTGACACGTTTTGAGGGGTTTTAGCAAAAAAAAAATTTTCGACTACTCGAGCTCTCTGGCCCGTTCGGTGCACATTTTTGAAAAAAGCTAGGGAGCTGCCCCTAGGTTCGGGGTGTCACAAAATGTTGAAAAGTGGTCGAAAAACCACTATCCAGAATCGGATGTAGAATCATTAGACGAACTTAAAATTGTTCTACGACACCCATCTGCGACGTTTAGTATTCGAGTTATGGCCCGTACCAGGTCTGACCGAGCAATTTTTGTTCCGCGCACTTTGTGCACCGTACACGTTGATGTTTGTATGAAAAAGTACCCTACCTAGGGACGCGTATAGCAAATTTGTACCCCCGGGCATGTTGTCGATTGACATTCTGGTTGCACTTTTCATCATCTAGGGTGCGTTCCTGACACGTTTTGAGGGGTTTTAGCAAAAAAAAAAAATTTCGACTACTCGAGCTCTCTGGCCCGTTCGGTGCACATTTTTGAAAAAAGCTAGGGAGCTGCCCCTAGGTTCGGGGTGTCACAAAATGTTGAAAAGTGGTCGAAAAACCACTATCCAGAATCGGATGTAGAATCATTAGACGAACTTAAAATTGTTCTACGACACCCATCTGCGACGTTTAGTATTCGAGATATATAACACTTTGTAGGTCTGACCGAGCAATTTTTGTTCCGCGCACTTTGTGCACCGTACACTTTGATGTTTGTATGAAAAAGTACCCTACCTAGGGACGCGTAGAGCAAATTTGTACCCCCGGGCATGTTGTCGATTGACATTCTGGTTGCACTTTTCATCATCTAGGGTGCGTTCCTGACACGTTTTGAGGGGTTTTAGCAAAAAAAAAATTTTCGACTACTCGAGCTCTCTGGCCCGTTCGGTGCACATTTTTGAAAAAAGCTAGGGAGCTGCCCCTAGGTTCGGGGTGTCACAAAATGTTGAAAAGTGGTCGAAAAACCACTATCCAGAATCGGATGTAGAATCATTAGACGAACTTAAAATTGTTCTACGACACCCATCTGCGACGTTTAGTATTCGAGATATAGCACTTTGTAGGTCTGACCGAGCAATTTTGTACTAAAATGTATGGTGAACATGTAATTCATTAAATAACATTGACTTGCATCGTGCCCTACTTCATCGGCACAGCTG
>NW_026902631.1:50000-57500 GCF_943734735.2 Anopheles gambiae | reverse complement strand
GCACATTTCCGAGACGATGTTATCCATTGTTACTCGGGAATGGCACCGCTGCTGCATCTCATTCCGGATCCGATCGAACCGTGGACAGTGGAACAGCACGTGTTCAACGTCTTCCACGGCGTCACCACATTCAGGGCAGTTGGGCGAGCCCTCCAGGATGCCTTTCTCGACGAAATAGGAGCGCAAGAACCCGTGCCCCGTGAGGAGCTGGGTGAGGAAAAAGTCAACTTCCCCATGCTTGCGGCTGACCCAGAGATTAATGTCTGGAATCAGCCTCCTCGTCTTCAGTCCTGGTGCTCCTGGTTGCCCTGCACCCGTTGTCCACTGGTCCTGCCAGCGCCTCATCGTCTCCTCCCGTTGCCGCTTTCGTATGTCCGATTGAACTCCACCACTCGCTACCTTTTCGTCGTGGCAGCGGATATCCTCCTGCATGAGGAGGACTAACGGGGTGGTGTTGGCAACAACGCAAGCGGCATCATAAGAAACGGTCTGGAAGGCGCTGGCGACTCGGAGAGCCCCCGGTCGATGCGCCCTTTGGACCGATTTGCGATGGGTCTCCTTGTCGAGCACCCATCGCCCCCAGGTGGCAACTCCGTATCGGATGATACTGTTGCCGACGTTTACGAGCTGTCTCCTACTGCGGCTCTTAGGACCACGCTTATTCGGCATCAGGCAGGTCAAGGCATTCGTAATCCGTGAAGCCTTATTGACCACCCTCTCCAGATGCCGGCTGTGGTGCTGTTTGCGGCAGAGGTCCACTCCCAGGTACTTCAGCGTTTCCGTGGATTGGATCGAGTGACCGCCCGCTTGAAGCTCTGCGAGCTGCGGGACATGATGGGTACAAAAGATCATGAACCCGGTCTTTTGGTGGGCAAGTTCCAAACCGACTCCTTGCAGCCACCGCTCGATCCTCTCCAGGTTAGCCGTTGCTAATGCGCTGACCTGTTCCGTGGTCCTTCCCAAAAATGTGAAGGCCACGTCGTCAGCGAACCCGATGATGTCCGCTCGTAGTCCTTCGAGCGGCAAGCGGAGTAGGTCGTCGTACATGACGTTCCAAAGTGTTGGTCCTAGAACCGAACCCTGAGGAACGCCAGCAGATACAGTCCTCGACACTATTCCTTCATCCGTATCGTAGTGGAGCGTTCGGCCAATGAAATAGTTCCGCAGCAACGCCTGCAAATAAGGCGGAGTGTTTTTACGCTGCAGAGCTTGGCCGATCGCTGTCCAGTTTGCCGAGTTAAAGGCATTCCGGACGTCCACCGTTACCACCGCACAGAGACGATCCCCCTTTCGCTTTTTGTCTAGAGCGACTTTACCATTGTCCATCACCCGAGTGATGGCATCAACGGTTGAACGCCCTTTACGGAAACCGTACTGGGCGTCCGAAAGTCCCCCGGTCGACTCCAGATGGGTTGTCAGCCTCCGCTGAATCAACCGCTCTAAAATTTTCCCCAGCACACTCAGCAAACAAATTGGCCGGTACGACGAGGGCTCCCCAGGTGGTTTCCCCGACTTGGTAAGCAGCACCAGCTGTTGCCGCTTCCATGCGTCGGGGAAAGTGCCTGCCTCCAGTAGCTGCTTATAGCTTTTAGCAAAAACTTCCGGAAAAGCCAGAATTGCCGCAGCTGCTGCCATATTTGGAATATTGTCGTCCCCCGGAGCTTTCTTGGGGTTGAGTGAGCGGGCAATTTCCTTCAACTCTTCCGCCAACTCCTCCTCCGAGACTGGATCCTGTGGATCCTCACCTACTTCCGTCTCGGGCCACTCCATCGGGGGACGATCGGGAAAGAGCTCATTCACGATGAACTGGAGCTTATTGGCATCCCGTTCCATCGGAACCCGAACTCCTTCCCACTGCTGCTTGCGGATTTGGTAAGCAGGGCCAAAGCCGTGCGGTTCCAATTGTTCCGGCAGATCCTGCTTGTGTTGGTCCTTGCTGAGCTTGATGGCCCGTTCCAGGGCAGCGCGTGCGTCCGACTTCATTTGACGCCTTTCCTCGCGCTGCTCCTCGGTCCGGGCCCGGTTGAACCGCCGTTTCATTCCGTGATAATGGCTGCGCAACCGATCAATCTCGGACGTCCACCAATAAACTGGCCGCCGGCCCTGTCGCCTTGGGGGTTGCCTAGGCATGGTGCCATCACAGGCCACCGTGATGGCCTGGGTAAGCTCCTCTGGCGTAGCAACATGCCCAAAAATGTCCTGGTCCCTCAAGATTTCAACGAACAAATCCTTGTCGAAGAATCTTGTGGACCACCTTCCCCCATTCGCTGCTGAGTGTACCTCGTTGTTGGCGCGCTGTCTCGGAACCCTGCCGACCACAAACTTGATAGTATTGTGGTCACTTGGGGTTTCGTCACACACGCGCCAATTGTTGTCCCCTACCAAGGAGGGGCTGCAAAAGGATACGTCCACGATGGAGTTGCGACCATTTGCCCCAATCCAAGTGCTCTGGTTGCCCTGGTTCAGGAGAACCAATCCCAGAGCAGCCGCCGCATCCATCACAACTCCCCCCCTAGATACCCTTTCCCCGTCGTTTGGCCTCCGCTCCATCCCCCATGCACCTGACCAGGCGTTTACATCACCCCCGATCACGGTGTCCCGATTCCGTGGAAGTACAGACACGATTTCGGTCCATTTGCGTTTGTACTCCTCGACAGTCAAATCGGAACCCACGGGTGGTAGGTAGACAGAACAAAAAACGATTCCCCGCATCTCGACCACAACGAAGTCCTCGCGTTGGTTGTCAATGATGCGCTGAAAAGGATAATCCCCAACTGATACCACTGCTACCCGACCAGTGGTATCGGTAACCCAATTGCTGTTATTATTCGGCACCCAATAGGGGTCCGAGATAAGCAGAATATCACAACCCTCGGCACGAGCACTTTGCAAAAGCAAGTCTTGTGCCGTTTGGTCATGATTGAGGTTCTGTTGGAACACTCTAATCATGACTGGGCTGTGGGGTTACCTTTCCAAAGTAGCGGCAACTACGCTGGCCCAGCGAATGCCCGATTGCATCCGGGCCCTCGCATCCCAAGCACTTCCGCTCCCTAGTGCACGGTCCCTCGTGCTTATCTTCCGCGCAGCGATGGCATTTGCTACTGCGGTCCTTGCCACGGCAACGGGCAGCAGTATGCCCGTATTCGTAGCACCGGTAGCATTGCCGCCGACGCTCCAAAAGCCGAAGCCTGCAGCATTTGCTGAAACCGACCGTGTATTGCCTTGCCAGGGCCTGGTCGGTCACCGCTATTGCTGGGCAGTCGAAAAATGCGACCAACGTACCGTAATGCGTTTTTACGGTCGTGATCTGGTCGCTGAAAATTTCAACGCCCAGCGCGGCACTCATTTCCGAAGAAATTTCTTCGGACGAAGTGCCAGGCGGAATGTTGGTGCAGTTCACCCGCACTGAGGGTGTCCGCGGACGGCATTTTGCTTTGCCATCAAGGGCCGCAGACACCTCTCTCCAAAGGGTCATCGTTTCCTGGTGCGACATTGGTGCTAGCTCCAGGAGTAGATGACCCTTAAAGTTTGTGCGGATTCTCTGCACATCCTCTTTCTTCACCGTTTCCCTAAGGATAGGCATCATGTCCGCGTGCTTGAATCCCCCAATTGATTCGAGCTCGATGGCGTTTGGCATTCGGCCGGCCCTGGGATTAGAAGCAGATGCCGGCTTTTGCTTGGGTTGGGGAGCAGAAGGTGGCGTGTTTGCGGCGAGGCTAGCTGCTTGCTCAGCTTCACGCTGCTTCTTCCTCTTCCGTCTCTCCCGGCGCACGGCGGTCTTCCCCTTTACCGTCCGCCATTCTTGCGCACCCTCTTGCCCCTCTAATGGTCCAGATCCCTGGTCCGTCGAACAAATTTCCCCTTCGCACGGTTCCTCTGCCACAACTACCTTGGCATTCCGACCCTTTCCCTTCTTCTTGCCCTTTTTCCCTTCCTGACCCACCAGCTGTTGTCCCTGTTCCCCATTTCCTCCTGTCTTGGCCTCATTCTCCCTAACTAGTGTGTTGAACATCTCCCGCATAATTCCCCCAAAAACAGTGAGGAATTTGGTGATATCGGTCTCATCCAAAGGCAAAGATCCCGGTTGCGGCTCCTGATTAGGGCCTGCCAAAGGCCCTTATTCTTGCTCCAACACCGGGTCCTCCACCACGAGATCCTCGGTTCCCGTTCCAACATCAACTCCTGACCCCGCCTCTCCCAGCCAAATTGCTGGAAGATTGTGCAGCAGGGCTAAGACTGAGCCGATACGCTCTTCCCAATTCGAGAATTGGGGCGTCTTGGCCAAAATAGCCCTGTGCTTTACGGTGTCCATGATAAACAGCATGAGCTCATGTTTTGCCTTTTGCAATGGGCCCATGGGATTTGACTCTGCTGGATATGCGGTAGCGAAAAATTTCCTGTCGTAAATTTGCCCTGCCTTAGAGCCCTCCCCTTGGCTGTCTTCCGCAATCTGCGGGAGAACAGAGACCCTTTTTGATTTTCCCTCCACCTCTACCGAAGAAGCTCTTCGTAGGGCAGGTGCCTTGGAAGCCATCAGCTGGGTTGTTGATGCCCGTCTACCAAAGCTGGTGGCCGAAGCCTTAGACGGGGACATCGTTCCCAGCGAGCTACGGCGGACGGAATATCTACTCGTCACTGCCTTCGAGGGACTACTTCTACGAGCTAAAGTGGAGCGTGTGTTCATCACCATTTTACTACCGGTTAGTTTCTACGGTTAAATTCTATGAGGGTTATTATGACTGTCTACTGATTTTCTAAGGAATTTCGCAAGTAGGTTGATTGATTGATTAATTAAGTAATTATTGTCAGAATAGGGATGAATTTTAATGTCAAAATTTTAATTTAAACGGGAAAATGAATTTATTGTCAAGTTTAGAAACGTTAGATGTCAATGGATTTTGCGCTGTAATCAAATTGTCAATTACTTTTTTGTCAATATGATGAGACGTTTGATGTCACTGTCATTCAAGTTATTGATAAATTGTCAAATCTATTTGAGTGTCAATGGTACCGTGATGTTTTACGTCAATGTCTAATGGATGCAATTTAATGTCATGGGAATAATCAAATAAGATGATTAAAGTTATTTTCAAATTGATGCAACGGAGAAAGTATTTACTGGGTTAGATGGTATTGATAATTAAAAGAAAAAGCTTAGGAAGCGAATTAAATGATTGGAAGCGGATTTAAGTAAACTTTAATTAAATTTAGAAAAAGGGGAATTCCATAACATGAAAGAGTTTTCCGAGATTAAAATTTTAGTTTAATAGCTGTCAGTCTATTTGTTGTCAATAACGGTAAATGTTAGGTTTAAACAAGCTGTCCAAACAATTTAAATGTCAACAGGGTATGAAGTTGTGTATTTAAGGATTAATAGAATTGAATTTATTATTGTGTAATAAATTGTTACTTAAGCATAAGCGATTTTAATTTAATTTAATTGGTTGAATATAAATAATTGATTTTTTAAATTATTATTTAATCGGTTGCAACTGCAAAGAATTTTAATTATAACTGTCAACCAATTTAAGATGTCAAGATGACGTTAGGTGTCAGATATTTTGAGCTGTCAAATTAATTGTGTGTCAACGTTAGATGTCAAGTGTTAAAATGTCAAATCAAACTATTTTGTTATTATTAAGAGAATTTATTATTAATAATTATTTAAATTATTTAAATCAGAAAACTAATAATTTTTTTTTTTAATACATGCACAGAACCAGGAGAAAAAATAACTACGTGATTATTAAAACTTCTACTTATTAAAGAGTTATTGGTTATGGTTGAAGAAGACGAATTACTATTTAAAAGAAGTTATTGGAAATTTGTTGGTAAATATTAGAATTTGTTAAATTATTTTATATGAAAACTAATACAAAGTGTATAAATGTATTAAATAATTGAGATTTGATTTTGTAAGGGAATATAACTAATTGGATTGTGATGGAAAGTATGCTTGTCTAATTGTTGAGCGTTGAATTTGAAATTGTAATTTATTAATTTGCTCTATTGTGCTTATGGCGTTGTAAGTTAATTATTTTAAACAAAGGATTTTTTTAAAACAATTATTCGTTTAAATATTCGAGTGAAAAAAAATTAAACATTAATTTTATTTTAAATTGAAAATAATTTGCTCATGGATAGAAAATGAATTAGGGATAATATTAAAATATTCGCAGATGGCTTTCTATGTGTAATTTCAGTTTTTTCAGAGTTTTCGAGATTTGAATGAGATGAATGAAATGAATGAAATTTAAGAGTGCTTAAAAGTGACAAACTACGTGAGGAGACGTGTGTGCTTCAACATTACAGGTAAAATGGACCAAATGTCCCGTTATATTTTTGTCTATGCTACGGGATACAGGTAAAATGGCTTTCCAGTCACCTTGCTCTACGCTCCCTTACTGGAGATTTGTTTGTTAGTTTTACGAGAGTTTTGAAATTTGGTTAGGATAGATTTTGAAAATTTGAATTGTTAGTTCTACTGGTTTGGGGAATTATTCTACTTTACGAATGGTGGTTTGATTTTTTTTTTACTGTTGTGTGTCTTTTCAAAAATTAAAGGTATCTTTAAGTTGGATATTAAAATTTTTAATTAATCGAATGATATTGGGAAATATACAAGGAATTTAAAGTTTATTATTATGTAACAAATTGTAACTTCAGGAACGAAATTTTAATTTAACTTAGTTGGTTAAATATAATTAATTGATTTTTTAAATTATTATTTAATCGGTTGCAACTGTCAAAGAATTTAAATTATAGCTGTCAACCAATTCAAGATGTCAAGGTGACGTTAGGTGTCAGATATATTGAGCTGTCAGTTTGATTATATGTCAACGTCAAATGTCAAGTGTTGAAATGTCAATTCAAACTATTTTGTTATTTTTAAATTAATTAATATTAATAATTATTTAAACTATTTAAATTCATTAATTTTTTTTTTTTTTTACATGCAAAGAACCGGGAGAAAAAATAACTACGTGATTATTTAACTTCTGCTTGTAAAAGGGTTATTGGTTATGGTTGGAGAAGACGAATTATTATTTAAAAGAAGTTATTGGAAATTTGTTGGTAAATATTAGAATTTGTTAAATTATTTTATATGAAAACTAATACAAAGTGTATAAATGTATTAAATAATTGAGATTAAATTTTGTAAGGGAATATAACTAATTGGATTGTGATGGAAAGTATGCTTGTCTAATTGTTGAGCGTTGAATTTGAAATTGTAATTTATTAATTTGCTCTATTGTGCTTAAGGCGATGTAAGTTAATTATTTTAAATAAAGGATTTTTTAACAATTATTCGTTTAAATATTTGAGTGAAAAAATTAAATAAATATTTTTTTTTTTTTAATTGAAAATAATTTGCTCATGGATAAAAACTGAACTGGGGATAATTTTAAAATTTTCGCAGAAGGCTTTCTATGTGAAATTTAAGTTTTTTCAGAGTTTTCGAGATTTGAATGAAATGAATGAAATGAATGAAATGAATGA
>NW_026902631.1:37500-45000 GCF_943734735.2 Anopheles gambiae | reverse complement strand
GCCTTTCCACGGGCCTATCACCCTCTATGGGAGAATGGGCCACCTTCAAGTTGAACTTGAAGTGCACAGTGCGTGATAGATAACGGACCGGTCCAGTACACGGAATCGGACAGGCACGTTTCCATGCCGTCCCTACGTGCTGAGCTCTTCCCGTTTCGCTCGCAGCTACTCAGGGAATCCCGGTTGGTTTCTCTTCCTCCCCTTATTAATATGCTTAAATTTAGGGGGTAGTCACACATCACTTGAGGCCTACGTGGTATAACCGAGACGTAAGTATTACAGCTACGCCCGTGCCGTGGGTTGATGCTTGTGTATGTAGGGCTAACTTAGCGTGGTAGCGCAACGCCGTGTATGGGCCCACATGAGTTACAGCGACTTAGCTTTCCGAATCCCTAGACGAGCCGACTTTAGCCTGGAGAGTAGACTGCCGGTGGCCATCGGGAACGACGTAGCATTAGTTCGAACCATGCGGCTTGACACACACCACAAGCCCTACGCATCAAACACCACCAACACGAAACGCATCCAACATACGCTCGAGAGTGTCCACTTTCAACGCCCGAGGACCCGCAGACGGGGACCAAGCACGTCATTATGCACAGCGACCGCCCAGTGCGTCGGATGACCCGGGCACCTTCGCGGACGGCCACTGTAGTTAACTAAATGAGACTTTGGTAATTAGTAGGCACTCAAGAATGTGTGCATCGGTCGGGATTAAACGTCCGATGCGCCATATGCGTTCAACTTATCAATGTTCATGTGTCCTGCAGTTCACATTATGACGCGCATTTAGCTGCGGTCTTCATCGATCCATGAGCCGAGTGATCCCCTGCCTAGGGTTTAAAGAGTGCCTTTCGGCGCCGAGTGGCGTAACCGCGTTCAAAGTTTGGTATGCAACACACTCGACCTGCAACAATGGGTTACTCAAACTTGTACAAGTACAAGTGTTGTCTCTTACGAGACGTCTTGATATGCTCTCTACAAAAGCGTACGCTAATGCAGGTACAAATTAATGTACGTCCCAGATAGTGACGATCTCTGGGAGGAAGAACCGTAAGGAACTCCCCACACATATCAAAACTACGGTTTGGGTGTGCATGTCGGCGCCGAGTGCAAGTTACCGCGTTCAAAGTTTGGTATGCAGCGCACTCGACCTCCAACATAACACTTCAACCTTGTTATTACTCATTCAAAAACCACGTTAATGATCCTTCCGCAGGTTCACCTACGGAAACCTTGTTACGACTTTTACTTCCTCTAAATCATCAAGTTCGGTCAACTTCGGCCGTGCCAACTGCAACTCACGAAGGAATCGCGGAAGGTGTGCCTCCAGAGACCTCACTAAATAATCCATCGGTAGTAGCGACGGGCGGTGTGTACAAAGGGCAGGGACGTAATCAGCGCTAGCTAATGACTAGCACTTACTAGAAATTCCAGGTTCATGGGGACCATTGCAGTCCCCAATCCCTACTAAATGAGCATTTGGGTGATTTCCCGTTCCTCTCGGAATGGGGGCGCCATAAGGCGAGAACACGCTGCTGCTCACATTGTAGCACGCGTGCAGCCCAGAACATCTAAGGGCATCACGGACCTGTTATCGCTCAATCTCATCTTGCTAAACACAAGTTGTCCCGCTAAGCAGGGCAAACTAAGTGACGGGCACCCGTGAGGACACCCGCCACTCCTAACGTCAGGTGCGCCCGGAGGCACACTACTGACAGCGTTCTAGTTAGCTTGACTGAGTCGCGTTCGTTATCGGAATTAACCAGACAAATCATTCCACGAACTAAGAACGGCCATGCACCACTACCCTTAAGTTTGAGAAAGAGCTATCAATCTGTCTTACCTCAATAAGTTCGGACCTGGTAAGTTTTCCCGTGTTGAGTCAAATTAAGCCGCAAGCTCCACTTCTTTTTTTTTTTTTTTAAATTCTTCAAGAGTTCTTTATTGAGGACCATTGTTTCCCGAAAGAACCCCGCTCCTACCGGCGGGGGGTTACCACTAACGGATTTCCCCCCGCCGGGAATTCCGCCCGTTTGGGCCTTTCTCTTTATTTATTTGAATTCAAAAAACTTTTTTTTTTTTTTCACTATTTTTCCTTTCGTGAAAGGTTTTCGTTGCCGCCTTTTTAACATTAAATATGTTCCGGTAACCGTTGTCCTTGTCCTAATCCTTGCAGGTTTCACCGTATCATCAAAGAGCTGCGTCAGCGCGCGGACACGATCGCCGATGTTACGGCAGCTCGCTCGTCATCCGTGAGGCTGCTTCTTCGTTCGGCAAGCTGGGAGCTCGGCAGCTCGTCCCACGGGGGAGGCTGAGCCTCGACCTCCGCTTGCCGTTGCTCCAGCCGTCGCTGCCTCTCTCTCTGCCGCCGGTTAATGCGACGCCGCTCCACTTCCGCTGCAGATGGTGGTAGTCGCCCACGTCGTTGGCGACCCTGCGGAACAGCTCCTAGCACTCCGGCCCGACGCCTTTCCCGGTATTGGAGCTGCATAAAATTACGCCGCAGTCGCCGCATCTCCATCGTGCGTGGGGAGGGAGGCAATCCCCGGCTGCGCGGGGGGATTGGCGGCTCTGGAGGGCTGACCTCCTCCTCCTCGACCTCCCCTGTCGGCTCCACTACGTCGTCGGCCGCGTCGTCATTGGCCGCTGCGCGTGCCAAGATAGCCGGGACGACCTCGTCCACGCCGAGCCGCTCCTGCCGACGCCGCTGCCGCATCCGCCGGGCGCTGCGGTTGCGCACCTCTCGGCGTCGCATCAGCCGTCTCCGCTCTGCCTCCGCCATGTCCTCGGGCGGGCTGGATGCAGGAACTGGCTGAGCAGCCTCGGCGGCTGCCAAGTTTTGCTGCTCCTCCCGCCAGTCCTCCTGCAGAACGGAGAGGATCTGCCGAGCCGCTTGCTGGATGCGGTCCCACCACTCCGCACTCTCCAACAGGCGGCTGCCGAGGTTGTCCTCGTCGACGCCGTGCAGCAACTCCGCGCGAACATCCGCGAAGCGGGGACACTGGAACAGTACGTGGGCCACCGACTCGACCGACCCTGCGCACCTGGGACAGTCCGGGGATGGAGCGAACCCGAACACGTGCAGGAACTCGTGGACGAAGGCATGTCCACTGAGAACCTGCGAGAGGTAGAAATCTACCTCTCCGTGTTTCCGCCCCGTCCACAGGCGCACGTCTGGCACTTGTCGGTGGGCCCAACGTAAGTAGCGGCTGGTGTTATTCGCCGCCTCGTCGTCCCACTGTTGCTGCCACAGCTGCAGCGATGACTCCTTTTCCTCCTGGCGAATCGCCTCTCGACTGCTGTCCGGGCTTAACTGCAGTCGGTTGTAGCAGCGGGCGTCTTCCTTCACCAGGAGGTGGTATGGCAGTTCTCCGGCTAAAACCACCGCTACCTCGCAGCTCGTGGAGTGGAAGGCGCTCGTGATGCCCTGGGCCAGGGGGCGCTGCACGCGATCCAATATCCGCCTGCACCACTGTAGGTCCGAGGCTTCCGCCCAGACGGGTGCGCCATAGCGGATAATGGACGCGGCCACTGCGGCGAGCAGCTTCCGCTTGCTCACTTGGGGGCCGCTGTGGTTGCGCATGACGACACGCAATGCTCGCACCACACGGAGGGCCTTGTCCGCGACCATCTCGACGTGTGGGCGCCACGACAGGTGGTCGTGTAGCATGACCCCCAAGTAGCGGATCGACCGCTTCGAGCGCACTTCCACTCCACAGATGTTCACAGGGATGTTTTTGTATCCGCTTCGCTTGCTCGACACCATCAGCAGCTCCGTCTTCTCCGGCGCCAGGGAGAGTTTGTGCCGCACCATCCAGCTGTTGACCGCTGCCACCGCTTCCTCCGCAATCGCTGCTGCGTGTTCAGGAGTTGTCCCCGCTGCCAGGATCGCAAGATCATCGGCGAATCCCACGATGGAGGCGCCCTCAGGGAGCTCTACGGCTAGCACACCGTCGTACATTATGTTCCACAGTGTGGGGCCCAATATGGACCCCTGTGGAACACCTGCCGATACTCGGCGGGTAACCGGCCCGTCCGCCGTGTCGTACGTAAGCTCCCTGTCGGCGAAGTAGTCCTGCAGTATGCGGCACAACTGCACGGGGACTCCCTTCGCCTGGAGCGCCTCGGCGATGCTCTGCCAGCTAGCCGTGTTGAACGCGTTACGGACGTCCAGGGCCACAACCATGAGGCAGCGCCGGTCACGGTTGTTTGTCCTTCCAAAGGACTTCGCCCTTCGTCCCGCGTCCACGACCTGCTGGATGGCCTGCAGAGTCGATCGCCCTCGCCGGAATCCGAACTGCTGCTCAGACAGTTGCGGACTCTCTGGATCCTCGATGTATTCGTTGAGCCGGTTCAACAGCAGCCGCTCCAAAGCCTTGCCCGTATTATCGAGCAGGCAAATCGGGCGGAAGGACGACGGCTCGCCCGGTGATTTGCCTGGCTTTGGCAGGAGCACCAGTCGCTGCTTTTTCCACGGCTGCGGAAAGCAGGACGTGTCCAGGCACTCCTGAAACACCCGGCGGAAGGGCTCCGGTTGCTGCCTGAGAGCAACCGTAAGGGCGGCGTTCGGTACTCCATCAAGCCCAGGAGCCTTCCGCGGGTGCATACTGGCTGCTATATTCTCCAGCTCGGTCAGGCCGATCGATCGGAGCGGCGCCATGTTGCCAACTCGGAGATCGGGCCACTCTACCGGCGGATGAACCGGGAACAAGGCGTCGACAATTCGCCGCAGTTCTGCTGGATCGCGTTCCGGGGCTGAGCGGGCCGCCTGGAACCAGTGGAAGACCTTCCGGAAAAAGTTTCCGGTTTCATCCTCCCTGATCGACAGCAAGAACCGGTCGAACGCCTCGTTCTTGCTCACACGAATAGCCTTCCGAAGGCTCTCCCTGGCAGCTGCGAGTTCCGTTTGGAGCTGTTCGTTGGGCGGAATGGTCCTCATCGCCATTTGCTCCTTTCTGGAGAGTTCTTCGATCATCGTCTGGATCGCCGGAGTCCACCAGTAAGCTGGCCGACCTGTGTGGTCCTGCGCTGGGAAGACCCGCGACATCGTCTCGTCGCAGACGCTGGTCAGCGACTCGACCAAGCTTTCGACGCTGTTAGCTTGACGGGCGAACCCAGTCATGGCCAGCGCTTTCCCGAAAAGCTGGGAGTCAAACTGACTGGTCTTCCAGCGCGTACCGGCATTGCTTACGCGGGCCGGGCGCTGTCCACGCCGTGCTGCCCGATCCCTCGATGATGGTGGACTCACGCCAACCTCGTACCGGACGTAACGGTGATCACTGAGCGTTACCACGTCGGGAACGCGCCAGCCTCGGGTGCTGTCCTCGCGCGGGTCGAGACGGCTGATCACACTACTGGCGAACGTAACGTCCGGTCGGCTGGGCGGAAACCGAGTTGTGTCCGCTCGGTTCCCCTTGAACGTTGGCAGACAGTCTGCCTTGTTCAGTAGCACCAGCCCGAGGTTGTCCGCCAACTGGAGAAGCTCCAAGCCCTTCGGGCAAGTCCTGCTGCTTCCCCAGTCCAGGTGCATGGCGTTGAAATCGCCGGCCAGGAGAACCCGGCTGCACCCGCGGACGATCAGGTCGATCTTTTCCATAATGCTCCGGAACTCTGGGACTCCTGTCTGCGGCGACACATAGCAGCTCACCACAGCGATTCCACCGACGTCGGCCGCAACCACACCGAGGGTCTGACGGTGCCTGATACGCTGTATCGGCAGCCGGTTGCCGTTGACGACGATGGCAACCGTCTTACTCTCGTCCGTTACCCAATTGCCGTTATTGCGCGGTACGCAATAGGGCTCGGACAAGAGCAGAACGTCAAGACCCTCGGTGGTCAACACATGCAACGCCAGGTCCTGGGCGTTCTCGCAATGGTTGGCGTTGAACTGCAGGACGTTCAACATTGTGGTTGCGGGCCTGGGCACATGGGGGCGGCGATGCGATGTGGGCCGCCACAAACGATGCACTTCGGATCGCAGGTGCATGATGCCGCGCGATGATCCGTGGCTCCGCAGCGCAGGCATAGGCCGGAACGATCCACGCCGGCGCAGTCTGCAGTGGTGTGTCCACGCTCCAAGCAGCGGAAACAGCGAACCGCGCTTCGCTGCTGTTTTGGCGCGCTGCGCACCAGGCACGCCGAGTATCCAACAAGGATACGTTTGTCCGCCAGAAGGTCAGCGTCCCTCCGTGGAAGTCGGACACGGGCACGCTGCGTCCCATCACGACGCTCCCACAAGGACGTGGTTGCTGCAACTACTGTGCGTTCCAGCGCCCGCTGCAGACCGCGTTCCACATCCTCTTTTGTGGCCAACATGTCGATGCCGGTAATCATCACCTCGGCCATCTCCGTGATGATCCGGCCAGTGGCCAAATCACCGACCTCCTCCTGGATGCGCTGCAGCAGCACAGCGGCGTCTGCATCCTGTTTAAGCGAGAGACGAAGGAAGTCGCGTGACGTGCGGTAGCCCTGCTTGACTCCCTTGTTCTCGTCGGCCAGTCGCGGATTTAGCCGTATCTTCTCAAACAGCGCCTTGTACGAGCATCCCTCGGCCGGCTCAAAGATGAGCTGGTCCTGCCGATGGCGTGCTGGACGCTGGCGCTCCTGGCGCAACTGCTCACTGCGCTGCGCCTGTACAGCAGTTGGCCGCTGCTGGTGTTGTTGCTGCTGCTGTTGTTGCTGCCGACGCTGTTGCTGCTGCTGCGTGCCGGCGACCGCCTGTCGCTGTGGTTGCCGCTGCTGCTGCTGTTGTTGTTGCTGCTGCTGGTGTTCCTGCTGCTGCTGCTGCTGGGGGGGCTGGCGGGGTTTCCCCTTAGCCATGCCACGATATTTGCGGCGGACGACCTCAGCGAAGCTGGGCTGCTCCACTTGCCGAATGCCTTCTCCTGTTGGCGCCTGGGGGGCCGGGAGCGTTACCGCCGCTGTCCCTGACGGACCGGGTTGTGCTTGCGGCTGTTGCCCGCGTTGCCAACAGAGCTCCTGGCGCAGTTGCTTCCCCATATCACGGATCTCTGCCAGCAGAGCATCCCGCTCCTTCTTAGCTTCCGCTTCGGCGGAAAGCCTGGCCTGCTGTGCCTCCGCCAGCTGCTTCTGCAGTCCCTCTACAATGGCCTGAAGACTTGTCACCGTCTTCATGAGTTCCGCCTTCTCTGCCTTCTCCGCCTGCAACATCAGGTGCAGACGAACCTCATTTTCCTCGTTCGAACGTGCAGCAAGGGGTGTACGTCCAGTGTCAATTTTGGCTGACACTGCGGTTTTCTTCTGAACCGCACCCATGCCGCAATCGACGGATGGCTGCCGAGGCCTCAAACTGCGATTTGGGAGTTCCATCTTCGAGGTAAACTCCCTTGTGGGTCAAGACAATCCTGGGGATCGATATGACCCCGTGGGGTCGAGATGACCCCAGAGATGCTGCGTCGCCCAGCTGCTGTGATTCTGGCCCCTGGAGGAGACGGGGGGAAGGGGGGAGGGGGAAAAATAATTTTCCCGTGTTTTTTA
>NW_026902631.1:30000-35000 GCF_943734735.2 Anopheles gambiae | reverse complement strand
ACTGCGTCGGGTGTCCCAACGTATGTCTGGAGACATTGCTATGCCGGTACGGCACTCTGCGCACTCTTTCTTGTCCTCTTCGAGTGACGGGCCTCTAAGCGGGGTTGTATGCCGGTACGACACATCGACTGGTACATTGCACGCACTAACGATCTCTCTGCACTGCATGGAACTCATGCGTAACCACCGTGACGGGAGACTTTGCTAGTACGCACGATACTCTGCGCATGTGTACATGCTTTACAACCCAGCCAACTTGAGCACCTAGGGGAAGTTGTGATGCCATCTGAACACCCACCGACTGATGCATTGAACGGCTAAAGTTGACCTTCAATCCGAACTGGCACTCTGCGGCGTGGAGGCAGTTGCGCGACCACTCCTATCCCAAACCAACAAAGCAAGGTGTATCCTACGTGCTCGGTACAAGCACACCACGACGGGACACATTGAACGGTTCAGCGATCTCTCTGCACTAGTGGAAGAACTCCAACGTGATACGGGAGACTTTGCTACAGCGGCTTCTCTGCACTTCTGGGCTACCACCTTGTGACGGGAGACATTGCTAGCGGTCACTCTGCACTAGTGATGGTACACCACCGTGATACGGGAGACATTGCTAACGGCCACTCTGCACAGGTGCCAATACCACCTTGTGACGGGAAACATTGCTAGGAACCGATCGGCATCTCTGCGCGATTACTTGACGCACACCCAACTAAGTCAACTGTTGGACTTTTTCGTAATCACGGCGGGACACATTGAACGAGCTCTAACGGATCTCTGCACGCATGGAACATGGTGGCGGGAATCATTGCTAGAACCGAACGGCGCCTCTGCGCGATGTACAAACAAGCTCAACAGGAACCTCGTATCGGCTGCCGAGCCGGAGCCCGAACAACTTGGACTTTCACCTCTAATTTATATCAACTCACCACTCCCCGAGGGATCCGCAGAATTGCTTCTGGGTCCCGTATCGTTATTTGCGATTCGTGTTTGCATTACACTACATTGAACTATTCCAACTTGTTTATCCGCATGGCGAACATTTGCTGCATTGAACATTTAAGTTCCACTTCGCTCTCCCCTACGTGGGTCTGAGCTTCGCTCTCAGGGAAAAAATATGCCACATTTGGTAGGGAAACCCGGTTTCATCACGCTATGTGCCCTGCACCACCAGCTTAGCGTGAATGCTTCGAGTTTCCCTAAGAAGTTCGATTGGTCTTGCAGAGTTTAAAGACAACGAAGCTTAGTTTCAAGCAATGATTTAATATACGCGTATTAAAAACCCTTAACTGTTACAACTTTTATGCTTGAAACCATCGCAACGAAGTCTTTGGGTCCGTAGACCCGTGATGTACTGCTCCAGGAAACGTTTTGAAAGAGTGGAAACTCAAAATCATAGGTTAAGATCATCGGCAGAACCCACCAGACACCACTTTTGCTTCATAAGTTCGGCCTATAGTCATATGACGATTTTCATCGGGGAGGGGACGTATGACCCAAACGGGGGCTTATATGACCCACGGACACTGCAAACCATGCTCCTACGACTAAATAGAGGTTAAAACTACGATTTGGTGAAATCTTCATTTTTGACCTCGAAGCAAGGTACCTTCCCTATAGTAGGCAATGAGTAAATGATCATAATCCCAGGAGGGCAAAAAATGGGAACCCGAGAGGAAAGCGCTGTTGGCGCGCCTAAGCTAGTGGCCCGTAGAGTAAAAAGGGTACCCCCAACAAAGTTGTCGTTTGACGTTCTGGTTGCACTTTTTATCATCTAAAATCAGTTTTCTACACGTTTTGAGGGGTTTAAGCAAAAAAAAAAATTTCGACTACTCGAGCTCTCTGGCCCGTTCGGTGCACATTTTTGAAAAAAGCTAGGGAGCTGCCCCTAGGTTCGGGGTGTCACAAAATGTTGAAAAGTGGTCGAAAAACCACTATCCAGAATCGGATGTAGAATCATTAGACGAACTTAAAATTGTTCTACGACACCCATCTGCGACGTTTAGTATTCGAGTTATGGCCCGTACCAGGTCTGACCGAGCAATTTTTGTTCCGCGCACTTTGTGCACCGTACACGTTGATGTTTGTATGAAAAAGTACCCTACCTAGGGACGCGTATAGCAA
Organism: Anopheles gambiae; assembly: GCF_943734735.2. Lineage (NCBI taxonomy): Eukaryota > Metazoa > Arthropoda > Insecta > Diptera > Culicidae > Anopheles > Anopheles gambiae. The sequence goes on along the minus strand of NW_026902631.1, from coordinate 32,873 downwards.
ATTTGTACCCCCGGGCATGTTGTCGATTGACATTCTGGTTGCACTTTTCATCATCTAGGGTGCGTTCCTGACACGTTTTGAGGGGTTTTAGCAAAAAAAAAAAATTTCGACTACTCGAGCTCTCTGGCCCGTTCGGTGCACATTTTTGAAAAAAGCTAGGGAGCTGCCCCTAGGTTCGGGGTGTCACAAAATGTTGAAAAGTGGTCGAAAAACCACTATCCAGAATCGGATGTAGAATCATTAGACGAACTTAAAATTGTTCTACGACACCCATCTGCGACGTTTAGTATTCGAGATATATAACACTTTGTAGGTCTGACCGAGCAATTTTTGTTCCGCGCACTTTGTGCACCGTACACTTTGATGTTTGTATGAAAAAGTACCCTACCTAGGGACGCGTAGAGCAAATTTGTACCCCCGGGCATGTTGTCGATTGACATTCTGGTTGCACTTTTCATCATCTAGGGTGCGTTCCTGACACGTTTTGAGGGGTTTTAGCAAAAAAAAAATTTTCGACTACTCGAGCTCTCTGGCCCGTTCGGTGCACATTTTTGAAAAAAGCTAGGGAGCTGCCCCTAGGTTCGGGGTGTCACAAAATGTTGAAAAGTGGTCGAAAAACCACTATCCAGAATCGGATGTAGAATCATTAGACGAACTTAAAATTGTTCTACGACACCCATCTGCGACGTTTAGTATTCGAGATATAGCACTTTGTAGGTCTGACCGAGCAATTTTGTACTAAAATGTATGGTGAACATGTAATTCATTAAATAACATTGACTTGCATCGTGCCCTACTTCATCGGCACAGCTGTTATTGACTATCTTTAGTGGAAATGGATTGAGTTTGACCATTTTAAGCCCATTTCCTATGCCGTGCACCAACATTGTGTACCGATCAGGGAAAGTACGCTACGTACGCGTTCATGGATGTCGATGTTGGTACAAGTTGCCGGTCGGGATAGCCGTGCACCAAAACTGTGTACCGATCAGGGAAAGTACAAGACGGAGGGTGCAGCTCGAGCGTACGCGTTCATAGATGTCCATGTTGGTACACTTGCACCAAAATTGTGTACCAATCAGGGAAAGTACAACACGGAGGGCGCAGCCCGGGCGTACGCGATCATGGATGTCCATGTTGATACAATCTACGTGTACGTTCTTAGTTTTTGTATCAAAAGTTGCAATTAAGTGCTTGTATGCTTAAAATGCTTATCTCAACCGGTCACCTTTTGGCCTGTCCTTTTATAACAGAAACCTAGAAAGATACTCGATATTTTTGTGTTGTTCCATTAGCCCGGGACGACGAAATGAGCTATGTGCACATCGTGCAGAAAACTGTCTTCGCCACGCATGTTTTTGTCTATCCACTCATATAATCACCCACATTTGTGTTCAACACGGACGGCGCAGCCCGAGCGAACGCGTTAATGTTTATGTTTGTACACACTGCTTGTACGATTCTAGGATTTGGTAATTGCGTCACAGTGCCCGACCGTCGCGGACACCATTCTTGGACAGAAGTCCTAGTACGTAGAGTACTTTCCCTAGGTATGTGCTCGTTCGTGACTATCGTTGCGTGCTTACGGACACGCTTGGGTATGTTTACCATACAAGGTTTACTAGGGAAACCTGGGAAGGACGCTTGCCCTCCCGTCGCGGACACCATTCTTGGAAAGAAGTCCTAGTACGTAGCGTTCCTTATTTTACTTGATCAGTTTGTAATGCATTCGCTTTGTTCCATCGACTTCTGCTACTGCTCACTAAGGGGTGTTCGTTTGCGATGTGTACGATAAGCAACTGTCTATCCTAACCAGCAGTTAATCAACACTTTTCACCCAAGTCATAGGAACATAGAGTACTTTTCCTAATCGGTACACAATTTTGGTGCACCTCTAACCTGGCCGGCACTTTATCGTTACGTTTTGTGCATAACCTAGGGACGTGGTGTAAGTTTCATGATTTTTATGTTTGATTCGGTTTATTATGATTGAAAACTACGCTACGTCCCAGAAATTTGAACTCGACTACTTCCTCCATGTGGCGCCAAAAGCTACTGGGCAACGCCTAGCTAATGCCCCATTTGTACTTCAATTTGCATAATCAATTTTGAAAAATACGCTAAGTCCCAGAAATCTGAACTCGAATACTTTTGCCACGTGGCGCAAAAAAGCTACTGAGAAACGCCTAGCCTTTTACCCATTTATAATTTAGTTTTCGTTATTAGTTTTGAACAATACGCAAAGTTCCAAGAATCTGAACTCGAATACTTTTTACATGTGCCGCCAAAAGCTACTGAGCAACGCCTAGGTTGATACATTTTTGGTACATGGAGTGTATGCATGCAGGATTACTGCCGTGCTGGACCGAAAAATCGAACTTGCTACTAGAACGTAAAGTAATTCCCCTAGATAGGTGCTTTTGCATACCTCTGATCGACCACCATGCAACACGCGTAGCGACACGCGTAGCTAGGCTTGCCCAACCAAATTTCCTACTATAGCACCAAATTGCACACTTTCAGGGGTATAATTTGGTACCGTGTACCGTGCATGGTACAAGTATCAGCAGCTCGTGCAATTTATTTTGCATCGTGTTGCGGTTGCTGGTGCGTCGGGATAGGAGTATTTCGAGACTTTCGCCAAGCGTTGGTGCCATTTGGGGGATAATTAATGTTCTAGCCACAATAAACGTGCCACATAATGCCAATAAGGAAAAAGCCGTTTTCTAGGGACTTCCAGTCAAAATGTTTGCCATCAGCGCTTTCCTGTCGAGTTCAGGATCTGGGACTTAGCGTTTTTTTTTCACGATCCAATCCAACGACCAGATCGTGAATAAACAATTCATACAACAGTGCATCCCTTTAGAGAAGGA
>NW_026902631.1:12500-15000 GCF_943734735.2 Anopheles gambiae | reverse complement strand
CTCGAGCTCTCTGGCCCGTTCGGTGCACATTTTTGAAAAAAGCTAGGGAGCTGCCCCTAGGTTCGGGGTGTCACAAAATGTTGAAAAGTGGTCGAAAAACCACTATCCAGAATCGGATGTAGAATCATTAGACGAACTTAAAATTGTTCTACGACACCCATCTGCGACGTTTAGTATTCGAGATATATAACACTTTGTAGGTCTGACCGAGCAATTTTTGTTCCGCGCACTTTGTGCACCGTACACTTTGATGTTTGTATGAAAAAGTACCCTACCTAGGGACGCGTAGAGCAAATTTGTACCCCCGGGCATGTTGTCGATTGACATTCTGGTTGCACTTTTCATCATCTAGGGTGCGTTCCTGACACGTTTTGAGGGGTTTTAGCAAAAAAAAAATTTTCGACTACTCGAGCTCTCTGGCCCGTTCGGTGCACATTTTTGAAAAAAGCTAGGGAGCTGCCCCTAGGTTCGGGGTGTCACAAAATGTTGAAAAGTGGTCGAAAAACCACTATCCAGAATCGGATGTAGAATCATTAGACGAACTTAAAATTGTTCTACGACACCCATCTGCGACGTTTAGTATTCGAGTTATGGCCCGTACCAGGTCTGACCGAGCAATTTTTGTTCCGCGCACTTTGTGCACCGTACACGTTGATGTTTGTATGAAAAAGTACCCTACCTAGGGACGCGTATAGCAAATTTGTACCCCCGGGCATGTTGTCGATTGACATTCTGGTTGCACTTTTCATCATCTAGGGTGCGTTCCTGACACGTTTTGAGGGGTTTTAGCAAAAAAAAAAATTTTCGACTACTCGAGCTCTCTGGCCCGTTCGGTGCACATTTTTGAAAAAAGCTAGGGAGCTGCCCCTAGGTTCGGGGTGTCACAAAATGTTGAAAAGTGGTCGAAAAACCACTATCCAGAATCGGATGTAGAATCATTAGACGAACTTAAAATTGTTCTACGACACCCATCTGCGACGTTTAGTATTCGAGATATATAACACTTTGTAGGTCTGACCGAGCAATTTTTGTTCCGCGCACTTTGTGCACCGTACACTTTGATGTTTGTATGAAAAAGTACCCTACCTAGGGACGCGTAGAGCAAATTTGTACCCCCGGGCATGTTGTCGATTGACATTCTGGTTGCACTTTTCATCATCTAGGGTGCGTTCCTGACACGTTTTGAGGGGTTTTAGCAAAAAAAAAATTTTCGACTACTCGAGCTCTCTGGCCCGTTCGGTGCACATTTTTGAAAAAAGCTAGGGAGCTGCCCCTAGGTTCGGGGTGTCACAAAATGTTGAAAAGTGGTCGAAAAACCACTATCCAGAATCGGATGTAGAATCATTAGACGAACTTAAAATTGTTCTACGACACCCATCTGCGACGTTTAGTATTCGAGATATAGCACTTTGTAGGTCTGACCGAGCAATTTTGTACTAAAATGTATGGTGAACATGTAATTCATTAAATAACATTGACTTGCATCGTGCCCTACTTCATCGGCACAGCTGTTATTGACTATCTTTAGTGGAAATGGATTGAGTTTGACCATTTTAAGCCCATTTCCTATGCCGTGCACCAACATTGTGTACCGATCAGGGAAAGTACGCTACGTACGCGTTCATGGATGTCGATGTTGGTACAAGTTGCCGGTCGGGATAGCCGTGCACCAAAACTGTGTACCGATCAGGGAAAGTACAAGACGGAGGGTGCAGCTCGAGCGTACGCGTTCATAGATGTCCATGTTGGTACACTTGCACCAAAATTGTGTACCAATCAGGGAAAGTACAACACGGAGGGCGCAGCCCGGGCGTACGCGATCATGGATGTCCATGTTGATACAATCTACGTGTACGTTCTTAGTTTTTGTATCAAAAGTTGCAATTAAGTGCTTGTATGCTTAAAATGCTTATCTCAACCGGTCACCTTTTGGCCTGTCCTTTTATAACAGAAACCTAGAAAGATACTCGATATTTTTGTGTTGTTCCATTAGCCCGGGACGACGAAATGAGCTATGTGCACATCGTGCAGAAAACTGTCTTCGCCACGCATGTTTTTGTCTATCCACTCATATAATCACCCACATTTGTGTTCAACACGGACGGCGCAGCCCGAGCGAACGCGTTAATGTTTATGTTTGTACACACTGCTTGTACGATTCTAGGATTTGGTAATTGCGTCACAGTGCCCGACCGTCGCGGACACCATTCTTGGACAGAAGTCCTAGTACGTAGAGTACTTTCCCTAGGTATGTGCTCGTTCGTGACTATCGTTGCGTGCTTACGGACACGCTTGGGTATGTTTACCATACAAGGTTTACTAGGGAAACCTGGGAAGGACGCTTGCCCTCCCGTCGCGGACACCATTCTTGGAAAGAAGTCCTAGTACGTAGCGTTCCTTATTTTACTTGATCAGTTTGTAATGCATTCGCTTTGTTCCATCGACTTCTGCTACTGCTCACTAAGGGGTGTTCGTTTGCGATGTGTACGATAAGCAACTG
>NW_026902631.1:0-2500 GCF_943734735.2 Anopheles gambiae | reverse complement strand
CTTCAATCCGAACTGGCACTCTGCGGCGTGGAGGCAGTTGCGCGACCACTCCTATCCCAAACCAACAAAGCAAGGTGTATCCTACGTGCTCGGTACAAGCACACCACGACGGGACACATTGAACGGTTCAGCGATCTCTCTGCACTAGTGGAAGAACTCCAACGTGATACGGGAGACTTTGCTACAGCGGCTTCTCTGCACTTCTGGGCTACCACCTTGTGACGGGAGACATTGCTAGCGGTCACTCTGCACTAGTGATGGTACACCACCGTGATACGGGAGACATTGCTAACGGCCACTCTGCACAGGTGCCAATACCACCTTGTGACGGGAAACATTGCTAGGAACCGATCGGCATCTCTGCGCGATTACTTGACGCACACCCAACTAAGTCAACTGTTGGACTTTTTCGTAATCACGGCGGGACACATTGAACGAGCTCTAACGGATCTCTGCACGCATGGAACATGGTGGCGGGAATCATTGCTAGAACCGAACGGCGCCTCTGCGCGATGTACAAACAAGCTCAACAGGAACCTCGTATCGGCTGCCGAGCCGGAGCCCGAACAACTTGGACTTTCACCTCTAATTTATATCAACTCACCACTCCCCGAGGGATCCGCAGAATTGCTTCTGGGTCCCGTATCGTTATTTGCGATTCGTGTTTGCATTACACTACATTGAACTATTCCAACTTGTTTATCCGCATGGCGAACATTTGCTGCATTGAACATTTAAGTTCCACTTCGCTCTCCCCTACGTGGGTCTGAGCTTCGCTCTCAGGGAAAAAATATGCCACATTTGGTAGGGAAACCCGGTTTCATCACGCTATGTGCCCTGCACCACCAGCTTAGCGTGAATGCTTCGAGTTTCCCTAAGAAGTTCGATTGGTCTTGCAGAGTTTAAAGACAACGAAGCTTAGTTTCAAGCAATGATTTAATATACGCGTATTAAAAACCCTTAACTGTTACAACTTTTATGCTTGAAACCATCGCAACGAAGTCTTTGGGTCCGTAGACCCGTGATGTACTGCTCCAGGAAACGTTTTGAAAGAGTGGAAACTCAAAATCATAGGTTAAGATCATCGGCAGAACCCACCAGACACCACTTTTGCTTCATAAGTTCGGCCTATAGTCATATGACGATTTTCATCGGGGAGGGGACGTATGACCCAAACGGGGGCTTATATGACCCACGGACACTGCAAACCATGCTCCTACGACTAAATAGAGGTTAAAACTACGATTTGGTGAAATCTTCATTTTTGACCTCGAAGCAAGGTACCTTCCCTATAGTAGGCAATGAGTAAATGATCATAATCCCAGGAGGGCAAAAAATGGGAACCCGAGAGGAAAGCGCTGTTGGCGCGCCTAAGCTAGTGGCCCGTAGAGTAAAAAGGGTACCCCCAACAAAGTTGTCGTTTGACGTTCTGGTTGCACTTTTTATCATCTAAAATCAGTTTTCTACACGTTTTGAGGGGTTAAAGCAAAAAAAAAATTTTCGACTACTCGAGCTCTCTGGCCCGTTCGGTGCACATTTTTGAAAAAAGCTAGGGAGCTGCCCCTAGGTTCGGGGTGTCACAAAATGTTGAAAAGTGGTCGAAAAACCACTATCCAGAATCGGATGTAGAATCATTAGACGAACTTAAAATTGTTCTACGACACCCATCTGCGACGTTTAGTATTCGAGTTATGGCCCGTACCAGGTCTGACCGAGCAATTTTTGTTCCGCGCACTTTGTGCACCGTACACGTTGATGTTTGTATGAAAAAGTACCCTACCTAGGGACGCGTATAGCAAATTTGTACCCCCGGGCATGTTGTCGATTGACATTCTGGTTGCACTTTTCATCATCTAGGGTGCGTTCCTGACACGTTTTGAGGGGTTTTAGCAAAAAAAAAAATTTTCGACTACTCGAGCTCTCTGGCCCGTTCGGTGCACATTTTTGAAAAAAGCTAGGGAGCTGCCCCTAGGTTCGGGGTGTCACAAAATGTTGAAAAGTGGTCGAAAAACCACTATCCAGAATCGGATGTAGAATCATTAGACGAACTTAAAATTGTTCTACGACACCCATCTGCGACGTTTAGTATTCGAGATATATAACACTTTGTAGGTCTGACCGAGCAATTTTTGTTCCGCGCACTTTGTGCACCGTACACTTTGATGTTTGTATGAAAAAGTACCCTACCTAGGGACGCGTAGAGCAAATTTGTACCCCCGGGCATGTTGTCGATTGACATTCTGGTTGCACTTTTCATCATCTAGGGTGCGTTCCTGACACGTTTTGAGGGGTTTTAGCAAAAAAAAAATTTTCGACTACTCGAGCTCTCTGGCCCGTTCGGTGCACATTTTTGAAAAAAGCTAGGGAGCTGCCCCTAGGTTCGGGGTGTCACAAAATGTTGAAAAGTGGTCGAAAAACCACTATCCAGAATCGGATGTAGAATCATTAGACGAACTTAAAATTGTTCTACGACACCCATCTGCGACGTTTAGTATTCGAG
>NW_026902630.1:72500-75000 GCF_943734735.2 Anopheles gambiae | reverse complement strand
TCTTCAAGATCGAATGGAGGCGATGCGTTTTGGGATAAGCAAACTCGATGATGAGTCTTCCCATTTTACGCTAGTAACGGTTATGATGGACTTCCTCGATGAGGTTATGTCCGAATTTCGAAGGTTTAGAGCCGTAAATCGCATGCAGCAGGTCCTCGACCGTCAAACGCAAACGTCGTTTGACGGTAACGATGGATTCGGGCCGCAAACGCGAAAAGGCAGAAGACCAGTGGCTGATGACCAACAGCCTGGTCCAAGTGGGTTGCAAAGGTTGCAACAACAACAACAACCATCGAGGTTGACCCCTGTTAGGGAAGCGGTGGAAAATATTCCAAGTCCGAGAAACGGACCGAATATTATTCAGGGTAGTATTAACAAGAGGAAGAAGAAGAAGAGCAAGAAGAAGCAGAATAAGCCCAGGAAGCGGCCTGAGGCTCTGCTGATATCGGACTGCACTTCCGAGGAGCTGGCGAAATTGCTCAAGGAAATGAAGCAGTCCGATGCTCTTAAATCGGTTGGAGAGACAATCTCTAAGGTCCGACGGGCCCAAAATGGAGGCATGTTGCTAGAATTGAAGCAGGGTAGTTCTGCAAGTGCAATTGCCCCAAAGGTTAAGGAAGCGGTGAAGGGCAAGGCGTCAGTGAGAACGCTAGCTCCTTCTAAAATGATTGAGATCATGCATCTCGATGAAATTACCACCCCAGAGGAGGTTGCGGAGTCTGTCAAAGCACAGCTCAACATCGAGATCGAAATAGATCGTATCAAAATGAAGAAAGGCCGCGCGGCCGGTACGCAGTGGGCACGGATCAACGTATCGCTGCCAGACTTTCAAAGCTTCCTGAATTTGGGAAAGCTGAAAGTTGGTTGGTCGATATGCCATATCCGTGAGGTAATGGAGGAGCAGAAATGCTTTAAGTGTTGGAAGGTAGGCCATACGAGCTACCATTGTAGGGAACCAGACAGAAGTAATCTGTGCTGGAAATGCGGTTTGAGTGGACACAAGAAGCAAGCTTGTACCAACTCTGTCAAGTGTTTGGATTGCGGTACGAGGTCACAGAACCTTCACGCAACGGGCAGTTATATGTGTCCTAGAAGGCGAACGATTAGATCATAATGGTTAGGTTGCTACAACATAACCAGAATCATTGTTATGCTGCATTTCAATTAATGTGGCAAACGATTAGGGAAGAATCTGCGGATATAGTGTTGATTGCAGATCCGTATCTGGCAACAACCAACGTCAAAGTGTTACGCAATGACGATAACACAGCAGCGGTAGTGGTTAACGCGGACTTACCAGTTAAGGTAGTCAGTAAGGCTCTGAAGGGTTTAATGATAGTTGACATAGGTGATATGCGAGTGGTTAGCGTTTACGCGCCACCTAGATTTAGTATGGAAGAGTTCCAGAACATGTTGGATAACACGGTAATGGCCGTAACCGGTATCCACAAATTCGTTATCGGGGGGGACTTCAACGCTTGGTCAGCAAGTTGGAACAACCAACTTGGCGAGCGTGGAGAAACCCAGAAACGAAGAGGTGAGTGGGTCTTATCAACCTTTGCGCAGATTGACGCAATTTTATTGAACGACGGCAGCACCCCAACTTATGTTGGACCAGGGCGTACGTCAGTAGTTGATCTTACTTTTGCGAGCAGAACAGTTGCAAGATCATTTCAGTGGGAGGTGTTATCTAGCTATATGAACTCTGATCATCGTGCAATACGAATAGATCTTGAGACGCAAAGCGTGCGTAACTTGTCCCGACCCATAACGGGATGGAGCATCAAGTATTTTAGCAAAGATATATTTGAAGTTATGATGCAAGCCGCTTTTGAGACCGAGGTCACAACAAGCGAAGACTTAATGCGTATACTTGTCACGGCGTGTAATGCGACGATGACTAAGCGTAAGAGGTACACTCCTAACAAGAGTGCATTTTGGTGGACGCTAGAGATCGAGGCACTTCGCAAAGAGTGCAAACACCGCGATCGATTAGCGCAAAGAGCATTCAATACTGATCTCTATTCTTCTTTTAGGGACGAGTTCAAGGTGGCACGGAATGCCCTCAAGCGATTGATCAAGCATACCCGACAGAGGAAGTGGAAAGAGTTCCTGGGAACAGCGAACAACGCATCATTTGGTATTGTATATCATACGTTCAAGAAAGTGGCCGAGGGTTCGATTGGACCCCGAACCATGACATTGGACGAGTTTAGGGAAGTGGTGAGCGAGCTTTTTCCTACTCACCCAAACACGGTGTGGCCTGAATATCGTATCGATCAGCCACGAGAGTTTGAAAGAATTACTAATGATGAGATTCTTGCGGTTGCCAGGAGACTACCTAACAAGAAGGCGCCGGGACCAGATGGTATCCCGGATGAGGCGCTGAAAGTTGGTATGTTGACTGCAACCGCTGCATTTTGCAGGGTTTACCAAGGCTGTTTAGAGAACGCGAAGTTCCCCGATGAGTGGAAAAGGCAGAGGTTGGTGTTAATACCGA
>NW_026902630.1:62500-67500 GCF_943734735.2 Anopheles gambiae | reverse complement strand
AAATTGATTATGCAAATTGAAGTACAAATGGGGCATTAGCTAGGCGTTGCCCAGTAGCTTTTGGCGCCACATGGAGGAAGTAGTCGAGTTCAAATTTCTGGGACGTAGCGTAGTTTTCAATCATAATAAACCGAATCAAACATAAAAATCATGAAACTTACACCACGTCCCTAGGTTATGCACAAAACGTAACGATAAAGTGCCGGCCAGGTTAGAGGTGCACCAAAATTGTGTACCGATTAGGAAAAGTACTCTATGTTCCTATGACTTGGGTGAAAAGTGTTGATTAACTGCTGGTTAGGATAGACAGTTGCTTATCGTACACATCGCAAACGAACACCCCTTAGTGAGCAGTAGCAGAAGTCGATGGAACAAAGCGAATGCATTACAAACTGATCAAGTAAAATAAGGAACGCTACGTACTAGGACTTCTTTCCAAGAATGGTGTCCGCGACGGGAGGGCAAGCGTCCTTCCCAGGTTTCCCTAGTAAACCTTGTATGGTAAACATACCCAAGCGTGTCCGTAAGCACGCAACGATAGTCACGAACGAGCACATACCTAGGGAAAGTACTCTACGTACTAGGACTTCTGTCCAAGAATGGTGTCCGCGACGGTCGGGCACTGTGACGCAATTACCAAATCCTAGAATCGTACAAGCAGTGTGTACAAACATAAACATTAACGCGTTCGCTCGGGCTGCGCCGTCCGTGTTGAACACAAATGTGGGTGATTATATGAGTGGATAGACAAAAACATGCGTGGCGAAGACAGTTTTCTGCACGATGTGCACATAGCTCATTTCGTCGTCCCGGGCTAATGGAAAAACACAAAAATATCGAGTATCTTTCTAGGTTTCTGTTATAAAAGGACAGGCCAAAAGGTGACCGGTTGAGATAAGCATTTTAAGCATACAAGCACTTTAATGCAACTTTTGATACAAAAACTAGGTACGTACACGTAGATTGTATCAACATGGACATCCATGATCGGGTACGCCCGGGCTGCGCCCTCCATGTTGTACTTTCCCTGATTGGTACACAATTTTGGTGCAAGTGTACCAACATGGACATCTATGAACGCGTACGCTCGAGATGCACCCTTCGTCTTGTACTTTCCCTGATCGGTACACAGTTTTGGTGCACGGCTATCCCGACCGGCAACTTGTACCTTTATCGACATCCATGAACACAAAGTGCGCGGAACAAAAATTGCTCGGTCAGACCTACAAAGTGCTATATCTCGAATACTAAACGTCGCAGATGGGTGTCGTAGAACAATTTTAAATTCGTCTAATGATTCTACATCCGATTCTGGATAGTGGTTTTTCGACCACTTTTCAACATTTTGTGACACCCCGAACCTAGGGGCAGCTCCCTAGCTTTTTTCAAAAATGTGCACCGAACGGGCCAGAGAGCTCGAGTAGTCGAAAAAAATTTTTTTGCTAAAACCCCTCAAAACGTGTCAGGAACGCACCCTAGATGATGAAAAGTGCAACCAGAATGTCAATCGACAACATGCCCGGGGGTACAAATTTGCTCTACGCGTCCCTAGGTAGGGTACTTTTTCATACAAACATCAAAGTGTACGGTGCACAAAGTGCGCGGAACAAAACTTGCTCGGTCAGACCTAGGACGGGCCATATCTCGAATACTAAACGTCGCAGATGGGTGTCGTAGAACAATTTTAAGTTCGTCTAACGATTCTACATCCGATTCTGGATAGTGGTTTTTCGACCACTTTTCAACATTTTGTGACACCCCGAACCTAGGGGCAGCTCCCTAGCTTTTTTCAAAAATGTGCACCGAACGGGCCAGAGAGCTCGAGTAGTCGAAAATTTTTTTTTTGCTAAAACCCCTCAAAACGTGTCAGGAACGCACCCTAGATGATGAAAAGTGCAACCAGAATGTCAATCGACAACATGCCCGGGGGTACAAATTTGCTCTACGCGTCCCTAGGTAGGGTACTTTTTCATACAAACATCAAAGTGTACGGTGCACAAAGTGCTCGGAACAAAAATTGCTCGGTCAGACCTAGGACGGGCCATATCTCGAATACTAAACGTCGCAGATGGGTGTCGTAGAACAATTTTAAGTTCGTCTAACGATTCTACATCCGATTCTGGATAGTGGTTTTTCGACCACTTTTCAACATTTTGTGACACCCCGAACCTAGGGGCAGCTCCCTAGCTTTTTTCAAAAATGTGCACCGAACGGGCCAGAGAGCTCGAGTAGTCGAAAATTTTTTTTTTGCTAAAACCCCTCAAAACGTGTCAGGAACGCACCCTAGATGATGAAAAGTGCAACCAGAATGTCAATCGACAACATGCCCGGGGGTACAAATTTGCTCTACGCGTCCCTAGGTAGGGTACTTTTTCATACAAACATCAAAGTGTACGGTGCACAAAGTGCGCGGAACAAAAATTGCTCGGTCAGACCTGGTACGGGCCATAACTCGAATACTAAACGTCGCAGATGGGTGTCGTAGAACAATTTTAAGTTCGTCTAACGATTCTACATCCGATTCTGGATAGTGGTTTTTCGACCACTTTTCAACATTTTGTGACACCCCGAACCTAGGGGCAGCTCCCTAGCTTTTTTCAAAAATGTGCACCGAACGGGCCAGAGAGCTCGAGTAGTCGAAAAAAATTTTTTTGCTAAAACCCCTCAAAACGTGTCAGGAACGCACCCTAGATGATGAAAAGTGCAACCAGAATGTCAATCGACAACATGCCCGGAGGTACAAATTTGCTCTACGCGTCCCTAGGTAGGGTACTTTTTCATACAAACATCAAAGTGTACGGTGCACAAAGTGCGCGGAACAAAACTTGCTCGGTCAGACCTAGGACGGGCCATATCTCGAATACTAAACGTCGCAGATGGGTGTCGTAGAACAATTTTAAGTTCGTCTAACGATTCTACATCCGATTCTGGATAGTGGTTTTTCGACCACTTTTCAACATTTTGTGACACCCCGAACCTAGGGGCAGCTCCCTAGCTTTTTTCAAAAATGTGCACCGAACGGGCCAGAGAGCTCGAGTAGTCGAAAATTTTTTTTTTGCTAAAACCCCTCAAAACGTGTCAGGAACGCACCCTAGATGATGAAAAGTGCAACCAGAATGTCAATCGACAACATGCCCGGGGGTACAAATTTGCTCTACGCGTCCCTAGGTAGGGTACTTTTTCATACAAACATCAAAGTGTACGGTGCACAAAGTGCGCGGAACAAAAATTGCTCGGTCAGACCTGGTACGGGCCATAACTCGAATACTAAACGTCGCAGATGGGTGTCGTAGAACAATTTTAAGTTCGTCTAACGATTCTACATCCGATTCTGGATAGTGGTTTTTCGACCACTTTTCAACATTTTGTGACACCCCGAACCTAGGGGCAGCTCCCTAGCTTTTTTCAAAAATGTGCACCGAACGGGCCAGAGAGCTCAAGTAATCGAAAATTTTTTTTTTGCTAAAACCCCTCAAAACGTGTAGAAAACTGATTTTAGATGATAAAAAGTGCAACCAGAACGTCAAACGACAACTTTGTTGGGGGTACCCTTTTTACTCTACGGGCCACTAGCTTAGGCGCGCCAACAGCGCTTTCCTCTCGGGTTCCCATTTTTTGCCCTCCTGGGATTATGATCATTTACTCATTGCCTACTATAGGGAAGGTACCTTGCTTCGAGGTCAAAAATGAAGATTTCACCAAATCGTAGTTTTAACCTCTATTTAGTCGTAGGAGCATGGTTTGCAGTGTCCGTGGGTCATATAAGCCCCCGTTTGGGTCATACGTCCCCTCCCCGATGAAAATCGTCATATGACTATAGGCCGAACTTATGAAGCAAAAGTGGTGTCTGGTGGGTTCTGCCGATGATCTTAACCTATGATTTTGAGTTTCCACCCTTTCAAAACGTTTCCTGGAGCAGTACATCACGGGTCTACGGACCCAAAGACTTCGTTGCGATGGTTTCAAGCATAAAAGTTGTAACAGCTAAGGGTTTTTAATACGCGTATATTAAATCATTGCTTGAAACTAAGCTTCGTTGTCTTTAAACTCTGCAAGACCAATCGAACTTCTTAGGGAAACTCGAAGGATTCACGCTAAGCCGGTGGTGCAGGGCACATAGCGTGATGAAACCGGGTTTCCCTACCAAATGTGGCATATTTTTTCCCTGAGAGCGAAGCTCAGACCCACGTAGGGGAGAGCGAAGTGGAACTTAAATGTTCAATGCAGCAAATGTTCGCCATGCGGATAAACAAGTTGGAATAGTTCAATGTAGTGTAATGCAAACACGAATCGCAAATAACGATACGGGACCCAGAAGCAATTCTGCGGATCCCTCGGGGAGTGGTGAGTTGATATAAATTAGAGGTGAAAATCCAAGTTGTTCGGGCTCCGGCTCGGCAGCCGATACGAGGTTCCTGTTGAGCTTGTTTGTACATCGCGCAGAGGCGCCGTTCGGTTCTAGCAATGATTCCCGCCACCATGTTCCATGCGTGCAGAGATCCGTTAGAGCTCGTTCAATGTGTCCCGCCGTGATTACGAAAAAGTCCAACAGTTGACTTAGTTGGGTGTGCGTCAAGTAATCGCGCAGAGATGCCGATCGGTGCCTAGCAATGTTTCCCGTCACAAGGTGGTATTGGCACCTGTGCAGAGTGGCCGTTAGCAATGTCTCCCGTATCACGGTGGTGTACCATCACTAGTGCAGAGTGACCGCTAGCAATGTCTCCCGTCACAAGGTGGTAGCCCAGAAGTGCAGAGAAGCCGCTGTAGCAAAGTCTCCCGTATCACGTTGGAGTTTTTCCACTAGTGCAGAGAGATCGCTGAACCGTTCAATGTGTCCCGTCGTGGTGTGCTTGTACCGAGCACGTAGGATACACCTTGCTTTGTTGGTTTGGGATAGGAGTGGTCGCGCAACTGCCTCCACGCCGCAGAGTGCCAGTTCGGATTGAAGGTCAACTTTAGCCGTTCAATGCATCAGTCGGTGGGTGTTCAGATGGCATCAC
>NW_026902630.1:52500-60000 GCF_943734735.2 Anopheles gambiae | reverse complement strand
ACAGTTTGTGGTGACACCTGAGTGACAAGCAATACCCAGGCGACAAAAATTTTTCGGCGAGCAGTTCCCAGGGGACAAAAATTTGAACTTACCGTTACTGCTTGAAAACTGCCCGATTTTTTAAAAAAGTGTGCGGAAAATTCTGGGAAGGTGGGTAGTGCCCTCGGGAGCTCGAATCTGCTCGATTCGACCAGTTTGTGCAACTCGAAAACTGCTCGAATTTTTCGAATTCGCTCAAATAATTTGAAAAATTCGGGGAAGCTGTGGAGGGGTGTAGAGCGACTTAAAAAACACGGGAAAATTATTTTTCCCCCTCCCCCCTTCCCCCCGTCTCCTCCAGGGGCCAGAATCACAGCAGCTGGGCGACGCAGCATCTCTGGGGTCATCTCGACCCCACGGGGTCATATCGATCCCCAGGATTGTCTTGACCCACAAGGGAGTTTACCTCGAAGATGGAACTCCCAAATCGCAGTTTGAGACCTCGGCAGCCATCCGTCGATTGCGGCATGGGTGCGGTTCAGAAGAAAACCGCAGTGTCAGCCAAAATTGACACTGGACGTACACCCCTTGCTGCACGTTCGAACGAGGAAAATGAGGTTCGTCTGCACCTGATGTTGCAGGCGGAGAAGGCAGAGAAGGCGGAACTCATGAAGACGGTGACAAGTCTTCAGGCCATTGTAGAGGGACTGCAGAAGCAGCTGGCGGAGGCACAGCAGGCCAGGCTTTCCGCCGAAGCGGAAGCTAAGAAGGAGCGGGATGCTCTGCTGGCAGAGATCCGTGATATGGGGAAGCAACTGCGCCAGGAGCTCTGTTGGCAACGCGGGCAACAGCCGCAAGCACAACCCGGTCCGTCAGGGACAGCGGCGGTAACGCTCCCGGCCCCCCAGGCGCCAACAGGAGAAGGCATTCGGCAAGTGGAGCAGCCCAGCTTCGCTGAGGTCGTCCGCCGCAAATATCGTGGCATGGCTAAGGGGAAACCCCGCCAGCCCCCCCAGCAGCAGCAGCAGCAGGAACACCAGCAGCAGCAACAACAACAGCAGCAGCAGCGGCAACCACAGCGACAGGCGGTCGCCGGCACGCAGCAGCAGCAACAGCGTCGGCAACAACAACAGCAGCAGCAACAACACCAGCAGCGGCCAACTGCTGTACAGGCGCAGCGCAGTGAGCAGTTGCGCCAGGAGCGCCAGCGTCCAGCACGCCATCGGCAGGACCAGCTCATCTTTGAGCCGGCCGAGGGATGCTCGTACAAGGCGCTGTTTGAGAAGATACGGCTAAATCCGCGACTGGCCGACGAGAACAAGGGAGTCAAGCAGGGCTACCGCACGTCACGCGACTCCCTTCGTCTCTCGCTTAACCAGGATGCAGACGCCGCTGTGCTGCTGCTGCGCATCCAGGAGGAGGTCGGTGATTTGGCCACTGGCCGGATCATCACGGAGATGGCCGAGGTGATGATTACCGGCATCGACATGTTGGCCACAAAAGAGGATGTGGAACGCGGTCTGCAGCGGGCGCTGGAACGCACAGTAGTTGCAGCAACCACGTCCTTGTGGGAGCGTCGTGATGGGACGCAGCGTGCCCGTGTCCGACTTCCACGGAGGGACGCTGACCTTCTGGCGGACAAACGTATCCTTGTTGGATACTCGGCGTGCCTGGTGCGCAGCGCGCCAAAACAGCAGCGAAGCGCGGTTCGCTGTTTCCGCTGCTTGGAGCGTGGACACACCACTGCAGACTGCGCCGGCGTGGATCGTTCCGGCCTATGCCTGCGCTGCGGAGCCACGGATCATCGCGCGGCATCATGCACCTGCGATCCGAAGTGCATCGTTTGTGGCGGCCCACATCGCATCGCCGCCCCCATGTGCCCAGGCCCGCAACCACAATGTTGAACGTCCTGCAGTTCAACGCCAACCATTGCGAGAACGCCCAGGACCTGGCGTTGCATGTGTTGACCACCGAGGGTCTTGACGTTCTGCTCTTGTCCGAGCCCTATTGCGTACCGCGCAATAACGGCAATTGGGTAACGGACGAGAGTAAGACGGTTGCCATCGTCGTCAACGGCAACCGGCTGCCGATACAGCGTATCAGGCACCGTCAGACCCTCGGTGTGGTTGCGGCCGACGTCGGTGGAATCGCTGTGGTGAGCTGCTATGTGTCGCCGCAGACAGGAGTTCCAGAGTTCCGGAGCATTATGGAAAAGATCGACCTGATCGTCCGCGGGTGCAGCCGGGTTCTCCTGGCCGGCGATTTCAACGCCATGCACCTGGACTGGGGAAGCAGCAGGACTTGCCTGAAGGGCTTGGAGCTTCTCCAGTTGGCGGACAACCTCGGGCTGGTGCTACTGAACAAGGCAGACTGTCTGCCAACGTTCAAGGGGAACCGAGCGGACACAACTCGGTTTCCGCCCAGCCGACCGGACGTTACGTTCGCCAGTAGTGTGATCAGCCGTCTCGACCCGCGCGAGGACAGCACCCGAGGCTGGCGCGTTCCCGACGTGGTAACGCTCAGTGATCACCGTTACGTCCGGTACGAGGTTGGCGTGAGTCCACCATCATCGAGGGATCGGGCAGCACGGCGTGGACAGCGCCCGGCCCGCGTAAGCAATGCCGGTACGCGCTGGAAGACCAGTCAGTTTGACTCCCAGCTTTTCGGGAAAGCGCTGGCCATGACTGGGTTCGCCCGTCAAGCTAACAGCGTCGAAAGCTTGGTCGAGTCGCTGACCAGCGTCTGCGACGAGACGATGTCGCGGGTCTTCCCAGCGCAGGACCACACAGGTCGGCCAGCTTACTGGTGGACTCCGGCGATCCAGACGATGATCGAAGAACTCTCCAGAAAGGAGCAAATGGCGATGAGGACCATTCCGCCCAACGAACAGCTCCAAACGGAACTCGCAGCTGCCAGGGAGAGCCTTCGGAAGGCTATTCGTGTGAGCAAGAACGAGGCGTTCGACCGGTTCTTGCTGTCGATCAGGGAGGATGAAACCGGAAACTTTTTCCGGAAGGTCTTCCACTGGTTCCAGGCGGCCCGCTCAGCCCCGGAACGCGATCCAGCAGAACTGCGGCGAATTGTCGACGCCTTGTTCCCGGTTCATCCGCCGGTAGAGTGGCCCGATCTCCGAGTTGGCAACATGGCGCCGCTCCGATCGATCGGCCTGACCGAGCTGGAGAATATAGCAGCCAGTATGCACCCGCGGAAGGCTCCTGGGCTTGATGGAGTACCGAACGCCGCCCTTACGGTTGCTCTCAGGCAGCAACCGGAGCCCTTCCGCCGGGTGTTTCAGGAGTGCCTGGACACGTCCTGCTTTCCGCAGCCGTGGAAAAAGCAGCGACTGGTGCTCCTGCCAAAGCCAGGCAAATCACCGGGCGAGCCGTCGTCCTTCCGCCCGATTTGCCTGCTCGATAATACGGGCAAGGCTTTGGAGCGGCTGCTGTTGAACCGGCTCAACGAATACATCGAGGATCCAGAGAGTCCGCAACTGTCTGAGCAGCAGTTCGGATTCCGGCGAGGGCGATCGACTCTGCAGGCCATCCAGCAGGTCGTGGACGCGGGACGAAGGGCGAAGTCCTTTGGAAGGACAAACAACCGTGACCGGCGCTGCCTCATGGTTGTGGCCCTGGACGTCCGTAACGCGTTCAACACGGCTAGCTGGCAGAGCATCGCCGAGGCGCTCCAGGCGAAGGGAGTCCCCGTGCAGTTGTGCCGCATACTGCAGGACTACTTCGCCGACAGGGAGCTTACGTACGACACGGCGGACGGGCCGGTTACCCGCCGAGTATCGGCAGGTGTTCCACAGGGGTCCATATTGGGCCCCACACTGTGGAACATAATGTACGACGGTGTGCTAGCCGTAGAGCTCCCTGAGGGCGCCTCCATCGTGGGATTCGCCGATGATCTTGCGATCCTGGCAGCGGGGACAACTCCTGAACACGCAGCAGCGATTGCGGAGGAAGCGGTGGCAGCGGTCAACAGCTGGATGGTGCGGCACAAACTCTCCCTGGCGCCGGAGAAGACGGAGCTGCTGATGGTGTCGAGCAAGCGAAGCGGATACAAAAACATCCCTGTGAACATCTGTGGAGTGGAAGTGCGCTCGAAGCGGTCGATCCGCTACTTGGGGGTCATGCTACACGACCACCTGTCGTGGCGCCCACACGTCGAAATGGTCGCGGACAAGGCCCTCCGTGTGGTGCGAGCATTGCGTGTCGTCATGCGCAACCACAGCGGCCCCCAAGTGAGCAAGCGGAAGCTGCTCGCCGCAGTGGCCGCGTCCATTATCCGCTATGGCGCACCCGTCTGGGCGGAAGCCTCGGACCTACAGTGGTGCAGGCGGATATTGGATCGCGTGCAGCGCCCCCTGGCCCAGGGCATCACGAGCGCCTTCCACTCCACGAGCTGCGAGGTAGCGGTGGTTTTAGCCGGAGAACTGCCATACCACCTCCTGGTGAAGGAAGACGCCCGCTGCTACAACCGACTGCAGTTAAGCCCGGACAGCAGTCGAGAGGCGATTCGCCAGGAGGAAAAGGAGTCATCGCTGCAGCTGTGGCAGCAACAGTGGGACGACGAGGCGGCGAATAACACCAGCCGCTACTTACGTTGGGCCCACCGACAAGTGCCAGACGTGCGCCTGTGGACGGGGCGGAAACACGGAGAGGTAGATTTCTACCTCTCGCAGGTTCTCAGTGGACATGCCTTCGTCCACGAGTTCCTGCACGTGTTCGGGTTCGCTCCATCCCCGGACTGTCCCAGGTGCGCAGGGTCGGTCGAGTCGGTGGCCCACGTACTGTTCCAGTGTCCCCGCTTCGCGGATGTTCGCGCGGAGTTGCTGCACGGCGTCGACGAGGACAACCTCGGCAGCCGCCTGTTGGAGAGTGCGGAGTGGTGGGACCGCATCCAGCAAGCGGCTCGGCAGATCCTCTCCGTTCTGCAGGAGGACTGGCGGGAGGAGCAGCAAAACTTGGCAGCCGCCGAGGCTGCTCAGCCAGTTCCTGCATCCAGCCCGCCCGAGGACATGGCGGAGGCAGAGCGGAGACGGCTGATGCGACGCCGAGAGGTGCGCAACCGCAGCGCCCGGCGGATGCGGCAGCGGCGTCGGCAGGAGCGGCTCGGCGTGGACGAGGTCGTCCCGGCTATCTTGGCACGCGCAGCGGCCAATGACGACGCGGCCGACGACGTAGTGGAGCCGACAGGGGAGGTCGAGGAGGAGGAGGTCAGCCCTCCAGAGCCGCCAATCCCCCCGCGCAGCCGGGGATTGCCTCCCTCCCCACGCACGATGGAGATGCGGCGACTGCGGCGTAACTTTATGCAGCTCCAATACCGGGAAAGGCGTCGGGCCGGAGTGCTAGGAGCTGTTCCGCAGGGTCGCCAACGACGTGGGCGACTACCACCATCTGCAGCGGAAGTGGAGCGGCGTCGCATTAACCGGCGGCAGAGAGAGAGGCAGCGGCGGCTGGAGCAACGGCAAGCGGAGGTCGAGGCTCAGCCTCCCCCGTGGGACGAGCTGCCGAGCTCCCAGCTTGCCGAACGAAGAAGCAGCCTCACGGATGACGAGCGAGCTGCCGTAACATCGGCGATCGTGTCCGCGCGCTGACGCAGCTCTTTGATGATACGGTGAAACCTGCAAGGATTAGGACAAGGACAACGGTTACCGGAACATATTTAATGTTAAAAAGGCGGCAACGAAAACCTTTCACGAAAGGAAAAATAGTGAAAAAAAAAAAAAAGTTTTTTGAATTCAAATAAATAAAGAGAAAGGCCCAAACGGGCGGAATTCCCGGCGGGGGGAAATCCGTTAGTGGTAACCCCCCGCCGGTAGGAGCGGGGTTCTTTCGGGAAACAATGGTCCTCAATAAAGAACTCTTGAAGAATTTAAAAAAAAAAAAAAAAAGAAGTGGAGCTTGCGGCTTAATTTGACTCAACACGGGAAAACTTACCAGGTCCGAACTTATTGAGGTAAGACAGATTGATAGCTCTTTCTCAAACTTAAGGGTAGTGGTGCATGGCCGTTCTTAGTTCGTGGAATGATTTGTCTGGTTAATTCCGATAACGAACGCGACTCAGTCAAGCTAACTAGAACGCTGTCAGTAGTGTGCCTCCGGGCGCACCTGACGTTAGGAGTGGCGGGTGTCCTCACGGGTGCCCGTCACTTAGTTTGCCCTGCTTAGCGGGACAACTTGTGTTTAGCAAGATGAGATTGAGCGATAACAGGTCCGTGATGCCCTTAGATGTTCTGGGCTGCACGCGTGCTACAATGTGAGCAGCAGCGTGTTCTCGCCTTATGGCGCCCCCATTCCGAGAGGAACGGGAAATCACCCAAATGCTCATTTAGTAGGGATTGGGGACTGCAATGGTCCCCATGAACCTGGAATTTCTAGTAAGTGCTAGTCATTAGCTAGCGCTGATTACGTCCCTGCCCTTTGTACACACCGCCCGTCGCTACTACCGATGGATTATTTAGTGAGGTCTCTGGAGGCACACCTTCCGCGATTCCTTCGTGAGTTGCAGTTGGCACGGCCGAAGTTGACCGAACTTGATGATTTAGAGGAAGTAAAAGTCGTAACAAGGTTTCCGTAGGTGAACCTGCGGAAGGATCATTAACGTGGTTTTTGAATGAGTAATAACAAGGTTGAAGTGTTATGTTGGAGGTCGAGTGCGCTGCATACCAAACTTTGAACGCGGTAACTTGCACTCGGCGCCGACATGCACACCCAAACCGTAGTTTTGATATGTGTGGGGAGTTCCTTACGGTTCTTCCTCCCAGAGATCGTCACTATCTGGGACGTACATTAATTTGTACCTGCATTAGCGTACGCTTTTGTAGAGAGCATATCAAGACGTCTCGTAAGAGACAACACTTGTACTTGTACAAGTTTGAGTAACCCATTGTTGCAGGTCGAGTGTGTTGCATACCAAACTTTGAACGCGGTTACGCCACTCGGCGCCGAAAGGCACTCTTTAAACCCTAGGCAGGGGATCACTCGGCTCATGGATCGATGAAGACCGCAGCTAAATGCGCGTCATAATGTGAACTGCAGGACACATGAACATTGATAAGTTGAACGCATATGGCGCATCGGACGTTTAATCCCGACCGATGCACACATTCTTGAGTGCCTACTAATTACCAAAGTCTCATTTAGTTAACTACAGTGGCCGTCCGCGAAGGTGCCCGGGTCATCCGACGCACTGGGCGGTCGCTGTGCATAATGACGTGCTTGGTCCCCGTCTGCGGGTCCTCGGGCGTTGAAAGTGGACACTCTCGAGCGTATGTTGGATGCGTTTCGTGTTGGTGGTGTTTGATGCGTAGGGCTTGTGGTGTGTGTCAAGCCGCATGGTTCGAACTAATGCTACGTCGTTCCCGATGGCCACCGGCAGTCTACTCTCCAGGCTAAAGTCGGCTCGTCTAGGGATTCGGAAAGCTAAGTCGCTGTAACTCATGTGGGCCCATACACGGCGTTGCGCTACCACGCTAAGTTAGCCCTACATATACAAGCATCAACCCACGGCACGGGC
>NW_026902630.1:37500-47500 GCF_943734735.2 Anopheles gambiae | reverse complement strand
TGATCTCGCCATTTCAGGTGATCTTGGAGCTGCACGCCCAAGTACCTGATGCTCCTAGAAGACTGGACTTCCACGTCACCGACGCGAAATGTCACCTGCGGCGGAGTCTTCTTGCTTGAGATCAGGACGGCTTCAGTCTTGGCTGGGGCCAGCTCCAGACCGTGCTGTTGCATCCAACGTTGGACCTGGTCAACGGCCTCCTCTGCTCTCGCGCGAACCTCGTCCGTGGTGGTAGCAGGTACCAACAGCGCCAGATCGTCCGCGTATCCGATGACTTCGACGTCGGGAGGTAGCGGCACATCCAGCACCCCGTCATACATGATGTTCCACAGAGTTGGGCCCAGGATGGACCCCTGTGGAACACCGGCGGTTACATGCCGTACGGCGGGGCCTTCGCTCGTGTCAAAGTACAGCACACGATCCTCGAAGTAGCTTCGAAGCATCCGTTGGAGGCCGACGGGAACACCTTTTGCCTGAAGGGCGCTGGCAATGGATTGCCAGCTGGCCGTGTTGAACGCGTTCTTCACGTCCAACGCCACCACAAGCAAGAAACGGTTATCCCTGCCGTTCGTTCGCCGGAACGACATGGCGGTACGGCCGGCCTCAACAACCCGCTGGATGGCGCTCACTGTCGACCGCCCTCGACGAAATCCGAACTGCCGGTCCGACAGTCGGGGTGAAGACGGCTCCTCGAGATGTTCATTGAGGCGATTCAGGATGAGGCGCTCAAGTACCTTCCCCAGTGCGTCGAGCATGCAGAGGGGTCGGTACGAGCTGCTCTCTCCCGGAGGCTTCCCCTGCTTCGGCAGCAACACCAGTCGTTGCCTCTTCCACTGCGCCGGAAACGAAGCGCGGTTGAGGCAATCCTGGTACAGGACCCGGAAGACCTCCGGGAACAACATGATGGCCGTCTTCACTGCCGCATTCGGGATGCCATCGAGCCCTGGTGCTTTGCGATTTGCCAT
The DNA here is from genome assembly GCF_943734735.2 of Anopheles gambiae. Lineage (NCBI taxonomy): Eukaryota > Metazoa > Arthropoda > Insecta > Diptera > Culicidae > Anopheles > Anopheles gambiae. The sequence continues at coordinate 46,535 of NW_026902630.1, read as the reverse complement.
CTGGCTCGCGATGAGCAGCAGCTCGTCGTCCGTTACCGGTGCAATTCCCGCCGTTGTTGTTGCTCCCTCGACGCTTCCAACGTTGCTCAGCTGCGACCAGTCACAGGGCGGATGCTCAGGGAAGAGGTCGGACACAATGCGTTCGAGGACGACCCGGTCCGCTTCTGAAGGCGTCCGACTGCCCCGGAGCCGGGACATGACGACCCGATATCCTGCCCCGAACGCATTCTCTTCTGCAATTTCGATCAGCTCCTGGAACAAGTTCCGCTTGCTAGCTCGAATTGCTCGGCTGAGCTCTGCCCTTGCTGTCCTGTGCTCAGCTGCTGCTATGCTGCGCTCCTCCAAATCAGCCGTCCGCAGCATCCGGTCACGGGCAACCTCGCAGTTGTTCCTCAGGCGAGCCAGGAGGGGAGACCACCAAAATGTGTTACGGTGCGGGTCTTGGTGCACTCGGGTAACCCGTTGCATCGTCTCGTCGCAGGCCTTCAACATGGCTGCGATCATACCCTCCTGGGTCGATGCGCGTTGGACAAAGTCCGCAGCGAACAGCGCCTCGAGGAATGAGGAAGGAGAAAACTGCGAGGTCTTCCATCTACGGCCAGCGTGACGCACACGCCTCCGGCTAGCGGAAGCACCCTGCCGCGATGACGGTTGCCGCTGATGTTGCTGCTGCTGCTGTTGCGATGGCTGCTGTTGCTGCTGCTGCTGCTGAAGTGACTGCTGCTGCTGCGCAGAGGACTGTTGCGCTGGCTGCTGCTGGTCCTGCAGCTGCTCGGGCGATGCTGGTGTTCCTCCCACGGTGTAGAGAACATAGCGGTGGTCTGACGCGGTGTATCTTGTGCTAACAACCCAGGTGTCAGGACGAGCGATCGACGGGCTCGCGAATGCCACATCCACTATACTCGGGAGAGCCACCCCGTTGCCATCAAACGTGTATTCCCGACCTTGATTAATCACGATTAGGCCAAGCTGCTCCACCATTCCGTGCAGCTCTTCCCCGCGGTCGCAAGTCCTCGGGCTGCCCCACTCCTCATGTCTGGCGTTAAAATCGCCGGCGACGACGACTTGAGGGTGGGAGAAGCCTTCGAGTTCTATTGCTTCCAACAAGCGCTCGAACTCTGCGAGGTTAAGGCTTGGTGGAGCATAGCAGCTGATGAAAACCACTCCGCCGATCTGCGCTGCAACCAACCCCTGAGCTTCACTGCACCACACCCGCTGTATTGGTAGCTCGCCGACAGCTACCACCGCTACCGCCTTGCAGCTGCTGAATGCCCACCGGCCGTTGTTTTCAGGTGGGCGCAGAACATCAGAGAGAATGAGCACGTCTGCTTTCTCCTCTCTGGCAGCTTGCAGCACCAGGTTCTGGGCATCACGGCCATGGCCCAGGTTCGCCTGCAGAACTTTCAGGGCCGGGAACATCGTTGGGCCGAACGAGCACATTCGCTGTGGCCTATGTGGTGAGCGCCACCGCACAGTGCGCACTTTGCCTCATTCTGGCAGGATCGTGCTTTGTGTCCGGTAAGCCCACAGCGGATGCACAGATTCTGCCGATCTGCGGTGGAACGGCAGTTCGAGGCGATGTGGCCCATCTCCAGACAGCGGAAACAGCGCTGTCGCTCTGGAGGCGTTGGTGGGGCTGCTCGAACCTTGCTCACACAGTCGCACAGGAACAGTTTAAGTCCTTCCAACTGCCGAGCCGACTTCACAGGTAGCCGGATGCGTGCTCGCTTCGAACCATCCGGTAGTTCCCAAATGCTGGCAGAAACAACTCCAGCACTCGCGCCAATCTTAGCATCGAGGGCAGCAATGATATCTTCCTCCGTAGCAAGGGGATCGATATCGACTACCAGCAGCTCACCCATTTCTGTGACAAGCCGACTGACGCCTGCGTCGCCGATGATTTTGCGGACGCCTTCCAGCATAAGCGGAGCGTTTGCCGTCTTGCTCAGCTCCATACGTAGCAGCCTAGCATGAGTTCGGCGGCCCTGCTTAATATGCCCTTTCATTTCGCTGTGAGCCGCGTCCAGACGAATGGCTTTGCGCACCTTCTCGTAGATGCCATCCCAGGTTTCGCCTTCACTGGGAGACACCTCGATGATGTCGGGCCTCGGCTTTCGCTTACGATGTTGCTGATGTTGCTGTTGCATACGCTCCTGCTGCTGTTGCTGCGAGCCGGCGACCGCCTGTCGCTGTGGCTGACGCTGCTGCTGCTGCTGTTGATGCTGTCGCTGTGGCTGACGCTGCTGCTGCTGCTGCTGCGAGCCAGCGGCCGCCTGTCGCTGTGGCTGGCGCTGCTGTTGCTGCTGCTGCTGCTGATGTTGTTGCTGCTGGGTACGTGGCTTGCCGCGGTATCTGCGCCGTACGACCTCGCTGTAGGTCAGTTCCGGCACAGCGTCTTCGCGGACGGCTGTCGATGCCTCGCTGTGCGGCGGCATGACCACGCGCGACGTCGACGCGCGGGGCTGCTCCTGCTCGTGCTGATTCCGCTGCTGTTGTTGTTGCTGCTGCTGCTGTTGCGCAGAGGATCGGCGCGGCAACGGAGTTGGTGGTTGACGCGGACTAGATGACGGTTGTCCGCCGCCAACCTTTGCCGCCAACAGAGAGTTGAGCACATCTCGGTCGCGTTGATGTGCGGCGGCTAACTTCTCCATCTGCGCCTCGAGCTTCTCCTCACGGCGCTTTGCCTCCTCCTTTTCCTCCTGCAGCAGTTGGCACATGCCGGTTATCTGCTCCAGGAGTTTTGCGTTTTGCTCCTTCATAGCGATATTCTGCTCCTCGAGGCGTTGGATGGTTGCTCTGAGCAACTCGAGCTCCGGAGCCGGTGTCGCGGATGCAGCTTTTGGCTGTGCAGTGGGCTTGTTGATGCCTGTGGCGCTTACCCGAGGCAGCGCAACACGAGGCTCGGTCGCAAACAGCTTGGAACTGGGAGCCAAGCTGGTGCGGCAGTCCACCGACATCGCCCTAGCACCCGAGCGGGTCGATCTCCCGGGTGCTTCCATCGCGATAACCGACGTTCGCGATGGGTGGGGTAAAATAACCCTGGGGGTCGAAATGACCCCGGGGGTCGAATGACCCAGGGGGTCGGAATGACCCCTGGGATTCTGCGCCGCCTAGCTGGTGTTCTGCTATAATGTAGATCTTCGCTTCAATTCCGCTGCTTAGATGAAAACGGTCCAATTTATGCCCCCCTGGTGGTCGGGGGGGGAGGGGGAGGGGGTGGGGTAAATTTCGGGAGGGTGCGTCTCGCGCGTGGGGAATTATTCCGCACCAGTCCCGAATTCCCCCGGTGCGTTTATACGTCTAAACGGTTCGACCCCGATTTCCACCCTTTTTGGACCTCTTTTTTTTTTTTTTTTTTTTTTTTTTTTTTTTATCTATGCACTTCACCGGGTGGGGGGGGAGGGGAAAAGGGTAGAAAATAATTTTCCCGTGTTTGTTTTGTCACTCTCTACCACCCTACAGCTTCTCCGAATTTTTCGAAAAATTCGAGCAGTTTCGAAAAAAAATTCGAGCACTTTTCGAGCGCCTCGATTCGGGCAGATTCGAGCTCCCGCTGACACTACACCACTTCGCTGAATTTTACGCACACTTTTAAATATTCGAGCAGTTTTTCGAGCACTAACGATAAATTCAAATTTTGCTGTACGGGAACTGCTTCCCAGACCAAATTTGCTTTACGGGTATCCCTCAAATGTCACCGAAAACGTCAAAAATTTTTTTCGTGATTTTCACTGATTCTTTTGATTGCATCTTATTGTACACGTTAAAACAAGCACAACGGTGAAAACCGCACTTAATTCGGGCCAAAACTCACGGAGTTATTCACGTTTTTGTAATTATTCCGTTTTTACGAAAAACACGTGCTCCGGCGGAAGCACCCCCGACACTTTTTAGTTTTGCGTTTTTCCGCCGATTTCTCGTCCGTTTTTTCGCACAATGCTTAGAACGTCGCTACGCGCACCTTTCAAACCACATCCGGACAAAATCCGTGCCAATTTCACTAAAATATTTGCATGCAAAGTTCCCCATACAAAATGTATGGGGAAAAAAACATACACACTTTTTTACACTTTTCACTGCTCGGATCGTCTCGAAAACACAATAAAACGTTTCAGCACCACCAATTTAACTAAAATGGAGTGTTTTCGGGGCCGAAAACGCTAATTTTTGCCCCAAATTTCCACACCCGGAATTCTAGCGCTACCGGGGGGGGGGGGCCCACGTACACACAACAGCACGATTTTTCACTTTTACAAAAAATCACCGATTTTCGGGTAAATAACACCGTCTAAAGGTAAAACGGGTGCTCTGAACTCGTTTTTAGCACTTTCCGAGCGATCCGAGGCCGTTTTACACACTTTTTTCCGAAACTCTGTCGGAGCGTGTTTACATCCGTCTTCACTCGACGGCTACTCGATGAACACTACAGGGATAACTGGCTTGTGGCCGCCAAGCGTTCATAGCGACGTGGCTTTTTGATCCTTCGATGTCGGCTCTTCCTATCATTGTGAAGCAAAATTCACCAAGCGTAGGATTGTTCACCCTTTCAAGGGAACGTGAGCTGGGTTTAGACCGTCGTGAGACAGGTTAGTTTTACCCTACTGGTGTGTGCTTATAGTCGCTATCTTAACGGAATTCCTGTGCAGTACGAGAGGAACCACAGGTACGGACCACTGGCTCAATACTAGTCCGACCGGACTTTGGTATGACGCTACGTCCGCTGGATTATGCCTGAACGCCTCTAAGGTCGTAGCCAATCCGAGCTGATAGCGCTTCTCAAACCCATTAGGTGTTCGGAAGCTAGCGGGCCTAACAACCCTCTGAGATCCGTTGGAGTCTGCGTCTGCAGCCCGGCGTCTCATCCCGCTATACCTAGGCCGCAACGAGTGGAGTTCGCTGCACGTGTTAGTACCGTAACTGGGAACGCCGTTGGCTTGAGCTCTGCCCAACGTGGATATACCTAGTTTCGACACCTATCAACCGCCCGCAAACGACGGGACTTCAGGCTGGGAGCTGCGAGTTGTAGAGATGCGTTCGCATCGATCCTCTCAGGCGACCCATGCTTGGTGGTTTGTCCGTGTGCCCCTTCCTCGATGTGCGCAAGCTCGTCTTGGTCTGGGGACCACGTCGACACAGGGGATACTTTTGTGAGAGCAAGAGTGTACTTAGTTGAGTGTAGCAAGGGATCGCGTGCCCCTTCCTCGATGGCGCAACGAACCATCTTGGTCTGGGGACCGTGGTGCCGTGCTCTGGTGAAGCTTGGTGCGTGCTCTTTCCTTGTCAGACGAGTGACTTGACTTGGTCTGGAGACCGTTCCTTTACACTAGTGGACAAGAGCTGGCTACTTCCGTGTCAGACGAGTGACTTGACACGGTATGGAGCGGAACACGTAACACTAGTGAGCTTGTCGGCGTGCCTCGTTCTCGACTTGATTGTCTTGATGTGAGAAACGTGCCGACCAAACCAGTAAGCTTACACACCTGCTCGTTACAAGTTGTATAAGTTAATCCGTTTGGGCCGGTTGCCTTGCACATGATGGTGTTGTTGACCATGTTCGGTTAACACGTCGTGTGTCGAGGTGGCCGGCCTTGGTAGTAGGATGTCTTGTGCATGTGACGTGTTGACCTGGTTTGGTCGATGTGTCGTCGTGTACGAGATGACCTACTTACCCGTCAGTTGTCCAAGTTGTATCATGTGTTGACTTAGTTGACGTGTCATGTGCATGGATGATTGGCGTACGGGTCATGTATGGTGCACTTGCTTCAGTTGAAGGGATGTACTAGTACAGTTATATTAATTGTTTATTTCACGATCTGGTCTTTTGGCTGGATCGCGAAAAAAACGCTAAGTCCCAAATCTTGAACTCGAGAGGAGAGCGCTGATGACAACCTTTTGGACTGGAGCTCCCTAGAATTCGGCTTTTTCCTACTTTAAAGGGATGCACTGTTGTATGTATTGTTTATTCACGATCTGGTCGTTGGATTGGATCGTGAAAAAAAAACGCTAAGTCCCAGATCCTGAACTCGACAGGAAAGCGCTGATGGCAAACATTTTGACTGGAAGTCCCTAGAAAACGGCTTTTTCCTTATTGGCATTATGTGGCACGTTTATTGTGGCTAGAACATTAATTATCCCCCAAATGGCACCAACGCTTGGCGAAAGTCTCGAAATACTCCTATCCCGACGCACCAGCAACCGCAACACGATGCAAAATAAATTGCACGAGCTGCTGATACTTGTACCATGCACGGTACACGGTACCAAAATATACCCCTGAAGGTGTGCAATTTGGTGCTATCCTAGGAAATTTGTTTGGGCAAGCCTAGCTACGCGTGTCGCACGTTGCATGGTCGTCGATCAGAGGTATGCAAAAGCACCTATCTAGGGGAATTACTTTATGTTCTAGTAGCAAGTTCGATTTTCCGGTCCAGCACGGCAGTAATCCTGCATGCATACACTCCATGTACCAAAAATGTATCAACCTAGGCGTTGCTCAGTAGCTTTTGGCGGCACATGTAAAAAGTATTCGAGTTCAGATTCTTGGAACTTTGCGTATTGTTCAAAACTAATAACGAAAACTAAATTATAAATGGGTAAAAGGCTAGGCGTTTCTCAGTAGCTTTTTTGCGCCACGTGGCAAAAGTATTCGAGTTCAGATTTCTGGGACTTAGCGTATTTTTCAAAATTGATTATGCAAATTGAAGTACAAATGGGGCATTAGCTAGGCGTTGCCCAGTAGCTTTTGGCGCCACATGGATGAAGTAGTCGAGTTCAAATTTCTGGGACGTAGCGTAGTTTTCAATCATAATAAACCGAATCAAACATAAAAATCATGAAACTTACACCACGTCCCTAGGTTATGCACAAAACGTAACGATAAAGTGCCGGCCAGGTTAGAGGTGCACCAAAATTGTGTACCGATTAGGAAAAGTACTCTATGTTCCTATGACTTGGGTGAAAAGTGTTGATTAACTGCTGGTTAGGATAGACAGTTGCTTATCGTACACATCGCAAACGAACACCCCTTAGTGAGCAGTAGCAGAAGTCGATGGAACAAAGCGAATGCATTACAAACTGATCAAGTAAAATAAGGAACGCTACGTACTAGGACTTCTTTCCAAGAATGGTGTCCGCGACGGGAGGGCAAGCGTCCTTCCCAGGTTTCCCTAGTAAACCTTGTATGGTAAACATACCCAAGCGTGTCCGTAAGCACGCAACGATAGTCACGAACGAGCACATACCTAGGGAAAGTACTCTACGTACTAGGACTTCTGTCCAAGAATGGTGTCCGCGACGGTCGGGCACTGTGACGCAATTACCAAATCCTAGAATCGTACAAGCAGTGTGTACAAACATAAACATTAACGCGTTCGCTCGGGCTGCGCCGTCCGTGTTGAACACAAATGTGGGTGATTATATGAGTGGATAGACAAAAACATGCGTGGCGAAGACAGTTTTCTGCACGATGTGCACATAGCTCATTTCGTCGTCCCGGGCTAATGGAAAAACACAAAAATATCGAGTATCTTTCTAGGTTTCTGTTATAAAAGGACAGGCCAAAAGGTGACCGGTTGAGATAAGCATTTTAAGCATACAAGCACTTTAATGCAACTTTTGATACAAAAACTAGGTACGTACACGTAGATTGTATCAACATGGACATCCATGATCGGGTACGCCCGGGCTGCGCCCTCCATGTTGTACTTTCCCTGATTGGTACACAATTTTGGTGCAAGTGTACCAACATGGACATCTATGAACGCGTACGCTCGAGATGCACCCATCGTCTTGTACTTTCCCTGATCGGTACACAGTTTTGGTGCACGGCTATCCCGACCGGCAACTTGTACCTTTATCGACATCCATGAACACAAAGTGCGCGGAACAAAAATTGCTCGGTCAGACCTACAAAGTGCTATATCTCGAATACTAAACGTCGCAGATGGGTGTCGTAGAACAATTTTAAATTCGTCTAATGATTCTACATCCGATTCTGGATAGTGGTTTTTCGACCACTTTTCAACATTTTGTGACACCCCGAACCTAGGGGCAGCTCCCTAGCTTTTTTCAAAAATGTGCACCGAACGGGCCAGAGAGCTCGAGGAGTCGAAAATTTTTTTTTTGCTAAAACCCCTCAAAACGTGTCAGGAACGCACCCTAGATGATGAAAAGTGCAACCAGAATGTCAATCGACAACATGCCCGGGGGTACAAATTTGCTCTACGCGTCCCTAGGTAGGGTACTTTTTCATACAAACATCAAAGTGTACGGTGCACAAAGTGCGCGGAACAAAAATTGCTCGGTCAGACCTAGGACGGGCCATAACTCGAATACTAAACGTCGCAGATGGGTGTCGTAGAACAATTTTAAGTTCGTCTAATGATTCTACATCCGATTCTGGATAGTGGTTTTTCGACCACTTTTCAACATTTTGTGACACCCCGAACCTAGGGGCAGCTCCCTAGCTTTTTTCAAAAATGTGCACCGAACGGGCCAGAGAGCTCGAGTAGTCGAAATTTTTTTTTTTTGCTAAAACCCCTCAAAACGTGTCAGGAACGCACCCTAGATGATGAAAAGTGCAACCAGAATGTCAATCGACAACATGCCCGGGGGTACAAATTTGCTCTACGCGTCCCTAGGTAGGGTACTTTTTCATACAAACATCAACGTGTACGGTGCACAAAGTGCGCGGAACAAAAATTGCTCGGTCAGACCTACAAAGTGTTATATATCTCGAATACTAAACGTCGCAGATGGGTGTCGTAGAACAATTTTAAATTCGTCTAATGATTCTACATCCGATTCTGGATAGTGGTTTTTCGACCACTTTTCAACATTTTGTGACACCCCGAACCTAGAGGCAGCTCCCTAGCTTTTTTCAAAAATGTGCACCGAACGGGCCAGAGAGCTCGAGTAGTCGAAAATTTTTTTTTTGCTAAAACCCCTCAAAACGTGTAGAAAACTGATTTTAGATGATAAAAAGTGCAACCAGAACGTCAAACGACAACTTTGTTGGGGGTACCCTTTTTACTCTA
>NW_026902630.1:27500-32500 GCF_943734735.2 Anopheles gambiae | reverse complement strand
CGCCGGCACGCAGCAGCAGCAACAGCGTCGGCAGCAACAACAGCAGCAGCAACAACACCAGCAGCGGCCAACTGCTGTACAGGCGCAGCGCAGTGAGCAGTTGCGCCAGGAGCGCCAGCGTCCAGCACGCCATCGGCAGGACCAGCTCATCTTTGAGCCGGCCGAGGGATGCTCGTACAAGGCGCTGTTTGAGAAGATACGGCTAAATCCGCGACTGGCCGACGAGAACAAGGGAGTCAAGCAGGGCTACCGCACGTCACGCGACTCCCTTCGTCTCTCGCTTAACCAGGATGCAGACGCCGCTGTGCTGCTGCTGCGCATCCAGGAGGAGGTCGGTGATTTGGCCACTGGCCGGATCATCACGGAGATGGCCGAGGTGATGATTACCGGCATCGACATGTTGGCCACAAAAGAGGATGTGGAACGCGGTCTGCAGCGGGCGCTGGAACGCACAGTAGTTGCAGCAACCACGTCCTTGTGGGAGCGTCGTGATGGGACGCAGCGTGCCCGTGTCCGACTTCCACGGAGGGACGCTGACCTTCTGGCGGACAAACGTATCCTTGTTGGATACTCGGCGTGCCTGGTGCGCAGCGCGCCAAAACAGCAGCGAAGCGCGGTTCGCTGTTTCCGCTGCTTGGAGCGTGGACACACCACTGCAGACTGCGCCGGCGTGGATCGTTCCGGCCTATGCCTGCGCTGCGGAGCCACGGATCATCGCGCGGCATCATGCACCTGCGATCCGAAGTGCATCGTTTGTGGCGGCCCACATCGCATCGCCGCCCCCATGTGCCCAGGCCCGCAACCACAATGTTGAACGTCCTGCAGTTCAACGCCAACCATTGCGAGAACGCCCAGGACCTGGCGTTGCATGTGTTGACCACCGAGGGTCTTGACGTTCTGCTCTTGTCCGAGCCCTATTGCGTACCGCGCAATAACGGCAATTGGGTAACGGACGAGAGTAAGACGGTTGCCATCGTCGTCAACGGCAACCGGCTGCCGATACAGCGTATCAGGCACCGTCAGACCCTCGGTGTGGTTGCGGCCGACGTCGGTGGAATCGCTGTGGTGAGCTGCTATGTGTCGCCGCAGACAGGAGTTCCAGAGTTCCGGAGCATTATGGAAAAGATCGACCTGATCGTCCGCGGGTGCAGCCGGGTTCTCCTGGCCGGCGATTTCAACGCCATGCACCTGGACTGGGGAAGCAGCAGGACTTGCCTGAAGGGCTTGGAGCTTCTCCAGTTGGCGGACAACCTCGGGCTGGTGCTACTGAACAAGGCAGACTGTCTGCCAACGTTCAAGGGGAACCGAGCGGACACAACTCGGTTTCCGCCCAGCCGACCGGACGTTACGTTCGCCAGTAGTGTGATCAGCCGTCTCGACCCGCGCGAGGACAGCACCCGAGGCTGGCGCGTTCCCGACGTGGTAACGCTCAGTGATCACCGTTACGTCCGGTACGAGGTTGGCGTGAGTCCACCATCATCGAGGGATCGGGCAGCACGGCGTGGACAGCGCCCGGCCCGCGTAAGCAATGCCGGTACGCGCTGGAAGACCAGTCAGTTTGACTCCCAGCTTTTCGGGAAAGCGCTGGCCATGACTGGGTTCGCCCGTCAAGCTAACAGCGTCGAAAGCTTGGTCGAGTCGCTGACCAGCGTCTGCGACGAGACGATGTCGCGGGTCTTCCCAGCGCAGGACCACACAGGTCGGCCAGCTTACTGGTGGACTCCGGCGATCCAGACGATGATCGAAGAACTCTCCAGAAAGGAGCAAATGGCGATGAGGACCATTCCGCCCAACGAACAGCTCCAAACGGAACTCGCAGCTGCCAGGGAGAGCCTTCGGAAGGCTATTCGTGTGAGCAAGAACGAGGCGTTCGACCGGTTCTTGCTGTCGATCAGGGAGGATGAAACCGGAAACTTTTTCCGGAAGGTCTTCCACTGGTTCCAGGCGGCCCGCTCAGCCCCGGAACGCGATCCAGCAGAACTGCGGCGAATTGTCGACGCCTTGTTCCCGGTTCATCCGCCGGTAGAGTGGCCCGATCTCCGAGTTGGCAACATGGCGCCGCTCCGATCGATCGGCCTGACCGAGCTGGAGAATATAGCAGCCAGTATGCACCCGCGGAAGGCTCCTGGGCTTGATGGAGTACCGAACGCCGCCCTTACGGTTGCTCTCAGGCAGCAACCGGAGCCCTTCCGCCGGGTGTTTCAGGAGTGCCTGGACACGTCCTGCTTTCCGCAGCCGTGGAAAAAGCAGCGACTGGTGCTCCTGCCAAAGCCAGGCAAATCACCGGGCGAGCCGTCGTCCTTCCGCCCGATTTGCCTGCTCGATAATACGGGCAAGGCTTTGGAGCGGCTGCTGTTGAACCGGCTCAACGAATACATCGAGGATCCAGAGAGTCCGCAACTGTCTGAGCAGCAGTTCGGATTCCGGCGAGGGCGATCGACCCTGCAGGCCATCCAGCAGGTCGTGGACGCGGGACGAAGGGCGAAGTCCTTTGGAAGGACAAACAACCGTGACCGGCGCTGCCTCATGGTTGTGGCCCTGGACGTCCGTAACGCGTTCAACACGGCTAGCTGGCAGAGCATCGCCGAGGCGCTCCAGGCGAAGGGAGTCCCCGTGCAGTTGTGCCGCATACTGCAGGACTACTTCGCCGACAGGGAGCTTACGTACGACACGGCGGACGGGCCGGTTACCCGCCGAGTATCGGCAGGTGTTCCACAGGGGTCCATATTGGGCCCCACACTGTGGAACATAATGTACGACGGTGTGCTAGCCGTAGAGCTCCCTGAGGGCGCCTCCATCGTGGGATTCGCCGATGATCTTGCGATCCTGGCAGCGGGGACAACTCCTGAACACGCAGCAGCGATTGCGGAGGAAGCGGTGGCAGCGGTCAACAGCTGGATGGTGCGGCACAAACTCTCCCTGGCGCCGGAGAAGACGGAGCTGCTGATGGTGTCGAGCAAGCGAAGCGGATACAAAAACATCCCTGTGAACATCTGTGGAGTGGAAGTGCGCTCGAAGCGGTCGATCCGCTACTTGGGGGTCATGCTACACGACCACCTGTCGTGGCGCCCACACGTCGAGATGGTCGCGGACAAGGCCCTCCGTGTGGTGCGAGCATTGCGTGTCGTCATGCGCAACCACAGCGGCCCCCAAGTGAGCAAGCGGAAGCTGCTCGCCGCAGTGGCCGCGTCCATTATCCGCTATGGCGCACCCGTCTGGGCGGAAGCCTCGGACCTACAGTGGTGCAGGCGGATATTGGATCGCGTGCAGCGCCCCCTGGCCCAGGGCATCACGAGCGCCTTCCACTCCACGAGCTGCGAGGTAGCGGTGGTTTTAGCCGGAGAACTGCCATACCACCTCCTGGTGAAGGAAGACGCCCGCTGCTACAACCGACTGCAGTTAAGCCCGGACAGCAGTCGAGAGGCGATTCGCCAGGAGGAAAAGGAGTCATCGCTGCAGCTGTGGCAGCAACAGTGGGACGACGAGGCGGCGAATAACACCAGCCGCTACTTACGTTGGGCCCACCGACAAGTGCCAGACGTGCGCCTGTGGACGGGGCGGAAACACGGAGAGGTAGATTTCTACCTCTCGCAGGTTCTCAGTGGACATGCCTTCGTCCACGAGTTCCTGCACGTGTTCGGGTTCGCTCCATCCCCGGACTGTCCCAGGTGCGCAGGGTCGGTCGAGTCGGTGGCCCACGTACTGTTCCAGTGTCCCCGCTTCGCGGATGTTCGCGCGGAGTTGCTGCACGGCGTCGACGAGGACAACCTCGGCAGCCGCCTGTTGGAGAGTGCGGAGTGGTGGGACCGCATCCAGCAAGCGGCTCGGCAGATCCTCTCCGTTCTGCAGGAGGACTGGCGGGAGGAGCAGCAAAACTTGGCAGCCGCCGAGGCTGCTCAGCCAGTTCCTGCATCCAGCCCGCCCGAGGACATGGCGGAGGCAGAGCGGAGACGGCTGATGCGACGCCGAGAGGTGCGCAACCGCAGCGCCCGGCGGATGCGGCAGCGGCGTCGGCAGGAGCGGCTCGGCGTGGACGAGGTCGTCCCGGCTATCTTGGCACGCGCAGCGGCCAATGACGACGCGGCCGACGACGTAGTGGAGCCGACAGGGGAGGTCGAGGAGGAGGAGGTCAGCCCTCCAGAGCCGCCAATCCCCCCGCGCAGCCGGGGATTGCCTCCCTCCCCACGCACGATGGAGATGCGGCGACTGCGGCGTAACTTTATGCAGCTCCAATACCGGGAAAGGCGTCGGGCCGGAGTGCTAGGAGCTGTTCCGCAGGGTCGCCAACGACGTGGGCGACTACCACCATCTGCAGCGGAAGTGGAGCGGCGTCGCATTAACCGGCGGCAGAGAGAGAGGCAGCGGCGGCTGGAGCAACGGCAAGCGGAGGTCGAGGCTCAGCCTCCCCCGTGGGACGAGCTGCCGAGCTCCCAGCTTGCCGAACGAAGAAGCAGCCTCACGGATGACGAGCGAGCTGCCGTAACATCGGCGATCGTGTCCGCGCGCTGACGCAGCTCTTTGATGATACGGTGAAACCTGCAAGGATTAGGACAAGGACAACGGTTACCGGAACATATTTAATGTTAAAAAGGCGGCAACGAAAACCTTTCACGAAAGGAAAAATAGTGAAAAAAAAAAAAAAAGTTTTTTGAATTCAAATAAATAAAGAGAAAGGCCCAAACGGGCGGAATTCCCGGCGGGGGGAAATCCGTTAGTGGTAACCCCCCGCCGGTAGGAGCGGGGTTCTTTCGGGAAACAATGGTCCTCAATAAAGAACTCTTGAAGAATTTAAAAAAAAAAAAAAAAGAAGTGGAGCTTGCGGCTTAATTTGACTCAACACGGGAAAACTTACCAGGTCCGAACTTATTGAGGTAAGACAGATTGATAGCTCTTTCTCAAACTTAAGGGTAGTGGTGCATGGCCGTTCTTAGTTCGTGGAATGATTTGTCTGGTTAATTCCGATAACGAACGCGACTCAGTCAAGCTAACTAGAACGCTGT
>NW_026902630.1:12500-20000 GCF_943734735.2 Anopheles gambiae | reverse complement strand
GCAAACGAACACCCCTTAGTGAGCAGTAGCAGAAGTCGATTGAACAAAGCGAATGCATTACAAACTGATCAAGTAAAATAAGGAACGCTACGTACTAGGACTTCTTTCCAAGAATGGTGTCCGCGACGGGAGGGCAAGCGTCCTTCCCAGGTTTCCCTAGTAAACCTTGTATGGTAAACATACCCAAGCGTGTCCGTAAGCACGCAACGATAGTCACGAACGAGCACATACCTAGGGAAAGTACTCTACGTACTAGGACTTCTGTCCAAGAATGGTGTCCGCGACGGTCGGGCACTGTGACGCAATTACCAAATCCTAGAATCGTACAAGCAGTGTGTACAAACATAAACATTAACGCGTTCGCTCGGGCTGCGCCGTCCGTGTTGAACACAAATGTGGGTGATTATATGAGTGGATAGACAAAAACATGCGTGGCGAAGACAGTTTTCTGCACGATGTGCACATAGCTCATTTCGTCGTCCCGGGCGAATGGAAAAACACAAAAATATCGAGTATCTTTCTAGGTTTCTGTTATAAAAGGACAGGCCAAAAGGTGACCGGTTGAGATAAGCATTTTAAGCATACAAGCACTTTATTGCAACTTTTGATACAAAAACTAGGTACGTACACGTAGATTGTATCAACATGGACATCCATGATCGGGTACGCCCGGGCTGCGCCCTCCATGTTGTACTTTCCCTGATTGGTACACAATTTTGGTGCAAGTGTACCAACATGGACATCTATGAACGCGTACGCTCGAGATGCACCCTTCGTCTTGTACTTTCCCTGATCGGTACACAGTTTTGGTGCACGGCTATCCCGACCGGCAACTTGTACCTTTATCGACATCCATGAACACAAAGTGCGCGGAACAAAAATTGCTCGGTCAGACCTACAAAGTGCTATATCTCGAATACTAAACGTCGCAGATGGGTGTCGTAGAACAATTTTAAATTCGTCTAATGATTCTACATCCGATTCTGGATAGTGGTTTTTCGACCACTTTTCAACATTTTGTGACACCCCGAACCTAGGGGCAGCTCCCTAGCTTTTTACAAAAATGTGCACCGAACGGGCCAGAGAGCTCGAGTAGTCGAAAATTTTTTTTTTGCTAAAACCCCTCAAAACGTGTCAGGAACGCACCCTAGATGATGAAAAGTGCAACCAGAATGTCAATCGACAACATGCCCGGGGGTACAAATTTGCTCTACGCGTCCCGAGGTAGGGTACTTTTTCATACAAACATCAAAGTGTACGGTGCACAAAGTGCGCGGAACAAAAATTGCTCGGTCAGACCTAGGACGGGCCATAACTCGAATACTAAACGTCGCAGATGGGTGTCGTAGAACAATTTTAAGTTCGTCTAATGATTCTACATCCGATTCTGGATAGTGGTTTTTCGACCACTTTTCAACATTTTGTGACACCCCGAACCTAGGGGCAGCTCCCTAGCTTTTTTCAAAAATGTGCACCGAACGGGCCAGAGAGCTCGAGTAGTCGAAAATTTTTTTTTTTGCTAAAACCCCTCAAAACGTGTCAGGAACGCACCCTAGATGATGAAAAGTGCAACCAGAATGTCAATCGACAACATGCCCGGGGGTACAAATTTGCTATACGCGTCCCTAGGTAGGGTACTTTTTCATACAAACATCAACGTGTACGGTGCACAAAGTGCGCGGAACAAAAATTGCTCGGTCAGACCTAGGACGGGCCATAACTCGAATACTAAACGTCGCAGATGGGTGTCGTAGAACAATTTTAAGTTCGTCTAATGATTCTACATCCGATTCTGGATAGTGGTTTTTCGACCACTTTTCAACATTTTGTGACACCCCGAACCTAGGGGCAGCTCCCTAGCTTTTTTCAAAAATGTGCACCGAACGGGCCAGAGAGCTCGAGTAGTCGAAAATTTTTTTTTTTGCTAAAACCCCTCAAAACGTGTCAGGAACGCACCCTAGATGATGAAAAGTGCAACCAGAATGTCAATCGACAACATGCCCGGGGGTACAAATTTGCTCTACGCGTCCCTAGGTAGGGTACTTTTTCATACAAACATCAAAGTGTACGGTGCACAAAGTGCGCGGAACAAAAATTGCTCGGTCAGACCTAGGACGGGCCATAACTCGAATACTAAACGTCGCAGATGGGTGTCGTAGAACAATTTTAAGTTCGTCTAATGATTCTACATCCGATTCTGGATAGTGGTTTTTCGACCACTTTTCAACATTTTGTGACACCCCGAACCTAGGGGCAGCTCCCTAGCTTTTTTCAAAAATGTGCACCGAACGGGCCAGAGAGCTCGAGTAGTCGAAAATTTTTTTTTTTGCTAAAACCCCTCAAAACGTGTCAGGAACGCACCCTAGATGATGAAAAGTGCAACCAGAATGTCAATCGACAACATGCCCGGGGGTACAAATTTGCTATACGCGTCCCTAGGTAGGGTACTTTTTCATACAAACATCAACGTGTACGGTGCACAAAGTGCGCGGAACAAAAATTGCTCGGTCAGACCTAGGACGGGCCATAACTCGAATACTAAACGTCGCAGATGGGTGTCGTAGAACAATTTTAAGTTCGTCTAATGATTCTACATCCGATTCTGGATAGTGGTTTTTCGACCACTTTTCAACATTTTGTGACACCCCGAACCTAGGGGCAGCTCCCTAGCTTTTTTCAAAAATGTGCACCGAACGGGCCAGAGAGCTCGAGTAGTCGAAAATTTTTTTTTTTGCTAAAACCCCTCAAAACGTGTCAGGAACGCACCCTAGATGATGAAAAGTGCAACCAGAATGTCAATCGACAACATGCCCGGGGGTACAAATTTGCTATACGCGTCCCTAGGTAGGGTACTTTTTCATACAAACATCAACGTGTACGGTGCACAAAGTGCGCGGAACAAAAATTGCTCGGTCAGACCTAGGACGGGCCATAACTCGAATACTAAACGTCGCAGATGGGTGTCGTAGAACAATTTTAAGTTCGTCTAATGATTCTACATCCGATTCTGGATAGTGGTTTTTCGACCACTTTTCAACATTTTGTGACACCCCGAACCTAGGGGCAGCTCCCTAGCTTTTTTCAAAAATGTGCACCGAACGGGCCAGAGAGCTCGAGTAGTCGAAAATTTTTTTTTTTGCTAAAACCCCTCAAAACGTGTCAGGAACGCACCCTAGATGATGAAAAGTGCAACCAGAATGTCAATCGACAACATGCCCGGGGGTACAAATTTGCTCTACGCGTCCCTAGGTAGGGTACTTTTTCATACAAACATCAAAGTGTACGGTGCACAAAGTGCGCGGAACAAAAATTGCTCGGTCAGACCTAGGACGGGCCATAACTCGAATACTAAACGTCGCAGATGGGTGTCGTAGAACAATTTTAAGTTCGTCTAATGATTCTACATCCGATTCTGGATAGTGGTTTTTCGACCACTTTTCAACATTTTGTGACACCCCGAACCTAGGGGCAGCTCCCTAGCTTTTTTCAAAAATGTGCACCGAACGGGCCAGAGAGCTCGAGTAGTCGAAAATTTTTTTTTTGCTAAAACCCCTCAAAACGTGTCAGGAACGCACCCTAGATGATGAAAAGTGCAACCAGAATGTCAATCGACAACATGCCCGGGGGTACAAATTTGCTCTACGCGTCCCTAGGTAGGGTACTTTTTCATACAAACATCAACGTGTACGGTGCACAAAGTGCGCGGAACAAAAATTGCTCGGTCAGACCTAGGACGGGCCATAACTCGAATACTAAACGTCGCAGATGGGTGTCGTAGAACAATTTTAAGTTCGTCTAATGATTCTACATCCGATTCTGGATAGTGGTTTTTCGACCACTTTTCAACATTTTGTGACACCCCGAACCTAGGGGCAGCTCCCTAGCTTTTTTCAAAAATGTGCACCGAACGGGCCAGAGAGCTCGAGTAGTCGAAAATTTTTTTTTTTGCTAAAACCCCTCAAAACGTGTCAGGAACGCACCCTAGATGATGAAAAGTGCAACCAGAATGTCAATCGACAACATGCCCGGGGGTACAAATTTGCTATACGCGTCCCTAGGTAGGGTACTTTTTCATACAAACATCAACGTGTACGGTGCACAAAGTGCGCGGAACAAAAATTGCTCGGTCAGACCTAGGACGGGCCATAACTCGAATACTAAACGTCGCAGATGGGTGTCGTAGAACAATTTTAAGTTCGTCTAATGATTCTACATCCGATTCTGGATAGTGGTTTTTCGACCACTTTTCAACATTTTGTGACACCCCGAACCTAGGGGCAGCTCCCTAGCTTTTTTCAAAAATGTGCACCGAACGGGCCAGAGAGCTCGAGTAGTCGAAAATTTTTTTTTTTGCTAAAACCCCTCAAAACGTGTCAGGAACGCACCCTAGATGATGAAAAGTGCAACCAGAATGTCAATCGACAACATGCCCGGGGGTACAAATTTGCTCTACGCGTCCCTAGGTAGGGTACTTTTTCATACAAACATCAAAGTGTACGGTGCACAAAGTGCGCGGAACAAAAATTGCTCGGTCAGACCTAGGACGGGCCATAACTCGAATACTAAACGTCGCAGATGGGTGTCGTAGAACAATTTTAAGTTCGTCTAATGATTCTACATCCGATTCTGGATAGTGGTTTTTCGACCACTTTTCAACATTTTGTGACACCCCGAACCTAGGGGCAGCTCCCTAGCTTTTTTCAAAAATGTGCACCGAACGGGCCAGAGAGCTCGAGTAGTCGAAAATTTTTTTTTTGCTAAAACCCCTCAAAACGTGTCAGGAACGCACCCTAGATGATGAAAAGTGCAACCAGAATGTCAATCGACAACATGCCCGGGGGTACAAATTTGCTCTACGCGTCCCTAGGTAGGGTACTTTTTCATACAAACATCAACGTGTACGGTGCACAAAGTGCGCGGAACAAAAATTGCTCGGTCAGACCTAGGACGGGCCATAACTCGAATACTAAACGTCGCAGATGGGTGTCGTAGAACAATTTTAAATTCGTCTAATGATTCTACATCCGATTCTGGATAGTGGTTTTTCGACCACTTTTCAACATTTTGTGACACCCCGAACCTAGGGGCAGCTCCCTAGCTTTTTTCAAAAATGTGCACCGAACGGGCCAGAGAGCTCGAGTAGTCGAAAATTTTTTTTTTTGCTAAAACCCCTCAAAACGTGTCAGGAACGCACCCTAGATGATGAAAAGTGCAACCAGAATGTCAATCGACAACATGCCCGGGGGTACAAATTTGCTATACGCGTCCCTAGGTAGGGTACTTTTTCATACAAACATCAACGTGTACGGTGCACAAAGTGCGCGGAACAAAAATTGCTCGGTCAGACCTAGGACGGGCCATAACTCGAATACTAAACGTCGCAGATGGGTGTCGTAGAACAATTTTAAGTTCGTCTAATGATTCTACATCCGATTCTGGATAGTGGTTTTTCGACCACTTTTCAACATTTTGTGACACCCCGAACCTAGGGGCAGCTCCCTAGCTTTTTTCAAAAATGTGCACCGAACGGGCCAGAGAGCTCGAGTAGTCGAAAATTTTTTTTTTTGCTAAAACCCCTCAAAACGTGTCAGGAACGCACCCTAGATGATGAAAAGTGCAACCAGAATGTCAATCGACAACATGCCCGGGGGTACAAATTTGCTCTACGCGTCCCTAGGTAGGGTACTTTTTCATACAAACATCAACGTGTACGGTGCACAAAGTGCGCGGAACAAAAATTGCTCGGTCAGACCTGGTACGGGCCATAACTCGAATACTAAACGTCGCAGCTGGGTGTCGTAGAACAATTTTAAGTTCGTCTAATGATTCTACATCCGATTCTGGATAGTGGTTTTTCGACCACTTTTCAACATTTTGTGACACCCCGAACCTAGGGGCAGCTCCCTAGCTTTTTTCAAAAATGTGCACCGAACGGGCCAGAGAGCTCGAGTAATCGAAAATTTTTTTTTTGCTAAAACCCCTCAAAACGTGTAGAAAACTGATTTTAGATGATAAAAAGTGCAACCAGAACGTCAAACGACAACTTTGTTGGGGGTACCCTTTTTACTCTACGGGCCACTAGCTTAGGCGCGCCAACAGCGCTTTCCTCTCGGGTTCCCATTTTTTGCCCTCCTGGGATTATGATCATTTACTCATTGCCTACTATAGGGAAGGTACCTTGCTTCGAGGTCAAAAATGAAGATTTCACCAAATCGTAGTTTTAACCTCTATTTAGTCGTAGGAGCATGGTTTGCAGTGTCCGTGGGTCATATAAGCCCCCGTTTGGGTCATACGTCCCCTCCCCGATGAAAATCGTCATATGACTATAGGCCGAACTTATGAAGCAAAAGTGGTGTCTGGTGGGTTCTGCCGATGATCTTAACCTATGATTTTGAGTTTCCACCCTTTCAAAACGTTTCCTGGAGCAGTACATCACGGGTCTACGGACCCAAAGACTTCGTTGCGATGGTTTCAAGCATAAAAGTTGTAACAGCTAAGGGTTTTTAATACGCGTATATTAAATCCTTGCTTGAAACTAAGCTTCGTTGTCTTTAAACTCTGCAAGACCAATCGAACTTCTTAGGGAAACTCGAAGGATTCACGCTAAGCCGGTGGTGCAGGGCACATAGCGTGATGAAACCGGGTTTCCCTACCAAATGTGGCATATTTTTTCCCTGAGAGCGAAGCTCAGACCCACGTAGGGGAGAGCGAAGTGGAACTTAAATGTTCAATGCAGCAAATGTTCGCCATGCGGATAAACAAGTTGGAATAGTTCAATGTAGTGTAATGCAAACACGAATCGCAAATAACGATACGGGACCCAGAAGCAATTCTGCGGATCCCTCGGGGAGTGGTGAGTTGATATAAATTAGAAGTGAAAATCCAAGTTGTTCGGGCTCCGGCTCGGCAGCCGATACGAGGTTCCTGTTGAGCTTGTTTGTACATCGCGCAGAGGCGCCGTTCGGTTCTAGCAATGATTCCCGCCACCATGTTCCATGCGTGCAGAGATCCGTTAGAGCTCGTTCAATGTGTCCCGCCGTGATTACGAAAAAGTCCAACAGTTGACTTAGTTGGGTGTGCGTCAAGTAATCGCGCAGAGATGCCGATCGGTGCCTAGCAATGTTTCCCGTCACAAGGTGGTATTGGCACCTGTGCAGAGTGGCCGTTAGCAATGTCTCCCGTATCACGGTGGTGTACCATCACTAGTGCAGAGTGACCGCTAGCAATGTCTCCCGTCACAAGGTGGTAGCCCAGAAGTGCAGAGAAGCCGCTGTAGCAAAGTCTCCCGTATCACGTTGGAGTTCTTCCACTAGTGCAGAGAGATCGCTGAACCGTTCAATGTGTCCCGTCGTGGTGTGCTTGTACCGAGCACGTAGGATACACCTTGCTTTGTTGGTTTGGGATAGGAGTGGTCGCGCAACTGCCTCCACGCCGCAGAGTGCCAGTTCGGATTGAAGGTCAACTTTAG
Source organism: Anopheles gambiae (assembly GCF_943734735.2). Lineage (NCBI taxonomy): Eukaryota > Metazoa > Arthropoda > Insecta > Diptera > Culicidae > Anopheles > Anopheles gambiae. Next base: position 12,532 of record NW_026902630.1, on the reverse strand, counting down.
CCGTTCAATGCATCAGTCGGTGGGTGTTCAGA
>NW_026902630.1:0-5000 GCF_943734735.2 Anopheles gambiae | reverse complement strand
AAATAAGATAAATAAGCATTGCCTTCTGCAATTGAAATATAATATTTTTATTAAATAAATAAGCCTTCTGCATTGGTAACCTATTTAAAAAGTTTCCTTTTAATTTCGTCTATAGAATCACCCTCAGTGTTCAGATTAAATTTCAAATCATTCAACTAATCCTCGATATTATTTTAAATTAACTTTAAATTGCCCATATAAATTATTCATACTAATAGCATTGCCTTCTGCATTTTAATAAATTAACTAAGCCTTCTGCATCAAGCTTTCGTTGAGACTTCGGCCGGAATCACTAGTGTGTGTGTGTGTGAAAAGTGAAGTGTTCTTGTGTTGACCGTTCCGATTGCCATAAGCCTTCTGCATTTAATTTTATTTTAATTTTTTATTAAATTGCCTTTTTATAAATCCCAGTTTGCCGTCGGGAAATTGGCATCGCCCTCCGCGTAGAAATAAAATTCCTTTCTATCAGTTGCCTTCTGCAAAACATTTTATGATTTTTAACAAATATATTATTTTAGTTAACGGTTTGCCCTTAGAAATTCAATATATTATATCAAGCCCTCAGCAAACAAAATTATTTTATTAAATCGCCCTCCGCAAGAACAAACTTTGAATTTAAAAATATTATTAGACAATTAGTTTATTAGCATCGCCATCTGCGTAATTAATTAAATTAAGCCTTCAGCAAATAAGCTTTCGTTGAACGGTCCGCGAGAACATTGTGCTTAGTGTGTGCTGTGTGCGAGATTGCCGATTCCATCTGTTCCGGCGACGAGATTTTCTCCAAGCGGCGTAGAAACATCGAGAGTTTTCAAACCGGCAAATAGTTTAAAGTTTTTATAGAGTAGAATTTGAAATCCCATTTACAACCTAACCCAATCTCAATTAGCTCCCCAACTAAACCTTATTATATAAAACCACATTTATTTTCTTTTTTCGATTCTCTCTCCCCCTCAGCATTAAATTTCATAATATATATAAAAAACTAACAATAGAAATAGTTTTTCAAAACACTTCACAAACACATTTTGAACCACCATTCGTAAAGTAGAAAAATTTCCCAAACCAGTAGAACTAACAATTTCAATTTTCAAAATCTATCCTAACCAAATTTCAAAACTCTCGTAAAACTAACAAACATATCTCCAGTGTAGAGCGTAGAGTAAAGTGACCGGAAACTATTTTACCTGTATCCCGTAGCATAGCCAAAAATATAACGGGACACTTGGTCCATTTTACCTGTAACGTTGAAGCACACACGTCTCCTCACGTAGTTTGTCACTTTTAAGCACTCTTAAATTTCATTCATTTCATTCATTTCATTCAAATCTCGAAAACTCTGAAAAAACTTAAATTTTACATAGAAAGCCTTCTGCGAAAATTTTAAAATTATCCCCAGTTCAGTTTTTATCCATGAGCAAATTATTTTCAACTTAAAAAAAAAAAAAAAAATATTTATTTAATTTTTTCACTCAAATATTTAATCGAATAATTGTTAAAAAAAACCCTTTTTTTAAAACAATTAACTTACATCGCCTTAAGCACAATAGAGCAAATTAATAAATTACCATTTCAAATTCAACGCTCAACAATTAGACTGCTTGTATTCAAGCATACTTTCCATCACAATCCAAAGAGTTATATTCCCTTACAAAATTAAATCTCAATTAACTAATACATTTATACACTTTGTATTAGTTTCCATATAAATTAATTTAACAAATTCTAATATCAACCAACAAATTTCCAATTACTTATTTTAAATAATAATTCGTCTTCTCCAACCATAACCAATAACCCTTTTACAAGCAGAAGTTAAAGAATCACGTAGTTATTTTTTCTCCCGGTTCTTTGCATGTAAAATAAAATAATTAATGAATTTAAATAGTTTAAGTAATTATTAATATTAATTAATTTAAAAATAACAAAAAAGTTTGAATTGACATTTCAACACTTGACATTTGACGTTGACATATAATCAAACTGACAGCTCAATATATCTGACACCTAACGTCACCTTGACATCTTGAATTGGTTGACAGCTATAATTGAAATTCTTTGACAGTTGCAACCGATTAAATAATAATTTAAAAAATCAATTATTTATATTTAACCAACTAAGTTAAATTAAAATTTCGTTCCTCAAGTTACAACTTGTTACATAATAATAAACTTTAAATTCCTTGTATACTTCCCAATATCATTAGATTAATTAAAATTTTTAATATCCAACTTAAAGATACCTTTAATTTTTGAAAAGACACATAACAGTAAAAAAAATCAAAACCACCATTCGTAAAGAAGAATAATTCCCCAAACCAGTAGAACTAACAATTTAAATTTTCAAAATCTATCCTAACCAAATTTCAAAACTCTCGTAATACTAACAAACATATCTCCAGTAAGGGAGCGTAGAGCAAGGTGACTGGAAAGCCATTTTACCTGTATCCCGTAGCATAGCCAAAAATATAACGGGACATTTGGTCCATTTTACCTGTAATGTTGAAGCACACACGTCTCCTCACGTAGTTTGTCACTTTTAAGCACTCTTAAATTTCATTCATTTCATTCATCTCATTCAAATCTCGAAAACTCTGAAAAAACTGAAATTACACATAGAAAGCCTTCTGCGAATATTTTAATATTATCCCTAATTCACTTTCTATCCATGAGCAAATTATTTTCAATTTAAAATAAAATTAATGTTTAATTTTTTTCACTCGAATATTTAAACGAATAATTGTTTTAAAAAATCCTTTATTTAAAATAATTAACTTACAACGCCATAAGCACAATAGAGCAAATTAATAAATTACAATTTCAAATTCAACGCTCAACAATTAGACAAGCATACTTTCCATCACAATCCAAAGAGTTATATTCCCTTACAAAATTAAATCTCAATTAACTAATACATTTATACACTTTGTATTAGTTTCCATATAAAATAATTTAACAAATTCTAATATTTACCAACAAATTTCCAATAACTTCTTTTAAATAGTAATTCGTCTTCTTCAACCATAACCAATAACTCTTTAACAAGTAGAAGTTTTAATAATCACGTAGTAATTTTTTCTCCTGGTTCTCTGCATGTATTAAAAAAAAAAAAAAATATTAGTTTTCTGATTTAAATAATTTAAATAATTATTAATATTAAATTCTCTTAATAATAACAAAATAGTTTGATTAGACATTTTAACACTTGACATCTAACGTTGACACATAATTAATTTGACAGCTCAAAATATCGGACACCTAACGTCACCTTGACATCTTAAATTGGTTGACAGTTATAATTAAAATTCTTTGACAGTTGCAACCGATTAAATAATAATTTAAAAATCAATTATTTATATTCAACCAATTAAATTAAATTAAAATCGCTTATGCTCAAGTAACAATTTATTACACAATAACAAATTCAATTCTATTAATCCTTAAATACACAACTTCATACCCTGTTGACATTTAAATTGTTTGGACAGCTTGTTCAAACCTGACATTTACCGTTATTGACAACAAATAGACTGACAACTATTAAACTAAAATTTTAATCTCGGAAAACTCTTTCAATTTATGAAATTCCCCTTTTCTAAATTAAATTAAAGTGTACTTAAATCCGCTCTCAATCGTTTAAATCGCTTCCTAAGCTTTTTCTTTTATTTATTAATACCATCTAACCCAGTTAATACTTTCTCCGTTGCATCAATTTGAAAATAACTTTAATCATCTTATTTGATTATTCCCATGACATTAAATTGCATCCATTAGACATTGACGTAAAACATCACAGTACCATTGACATTCAAATAGATTTGACAGTTTTATCAATTACTTGACTGACAGTGACATCAAACGCCTCATCACATTGACAGCAAAATTAATTGACAATTTGATTACAGCGCGAAATCCATTGACATCTTTCGTTTTAAATTTGACAATAAATTCATTCTCCGTTTTAATTTAAAAATTTGACATTAAATTCGTCCCAAAACCCGACAATAATTACTTAATCAATCAATCAATTAACAAACTTGCGAAATTCCTTAGAAAACAAGTAGACAGTCACAATAACCTCCACAGGATTTAACCGTAGAAATAACCCAGTAGAAAAATGGTGATGAACACACGCTCCACTTTAGTTCGTAGAAGTAGTCCCTCGAAGGCAGTGACGAGTAGATATTCCGTCCGCCGTAGCTCGCTGGGAACGATGTCCCCGTCTAAGGCTTCGGCCACCAGCTTTGGTAGACGGGCATCAACAACCCAGCTGATGGCTTCCAAGGCACCTGCCCTACGAAGAGCTTCTTCGGTAGAGGTGGAGGGAAAATCAAAAAGGGTCTCTGTTCTCCCGCAGATTGCGGAAGACAGCCAAGGGGAGGGCTCTAAGGCAGGGCAAATTTACGACAGGAAATTTTTCGCTACCGCATATCCAGCAGAGTCAAATCCCATGGGCCCATTGCAAAAAGCAAAACATGAGCTCATGCTGTTTATCAGGGACACCGTGAAGCACAGGGCTATTTTAGCCAAGACGCCCCAATTCTCGAATTGGGAAGAGCGTATCGGCTCAGTCTTAGCCCTGCTGCACAATCTTCCAGCAATTTGGCTGGGAGAGGCGGGGTCAGGAGTTGATGTTGGAACGGGAACCGAGGATCTCGTGGTGGAGGACCCGGTGTTGGAGCAAGAATTAGGGCCTTTGGCAGGCCCTAATCAGGAGCCGCAACCGGGATCTTTGCCTTTGGACGAGACCGATATCACCAAATTCCTCACTGTTTTTGGGGGAATTATGCGGGAGATGTTCAACACACTAGTTAGGGAGAATGAGGCCAAAACAGGAGGAAATGGGGAACAGGGACAACAGCTGGTGGGTCAGGAAGGGAAAAAGGGCAAGAAGAAGGGAAAGGGTCGGAATGCCAAGGTAGTTGTGGCAGAGGAACCTTGCGAAGGGGAAATTTGTTCGACGGACCAGGGATCTGGACCATTAGAGGGGCAAGAGGGTG
>NW_026902629.1:82500-85000 GCF_943734735.2 Anopheles gambiae | reverse complement strand
CTGGCCCGTGCCCGCGGTCGCACAGCAAACAGCCAATTCCAGAACTGGCACGGCTGAGGGAATCCGACTGTCTAATTAAAACAAAGCATTGTGATGGCCCCGGGTGGGTGTTGACACAATGTGATTTCTGCCCAGTGCTCTGAATGTCAACGTGAAGAAATTCAAGCAAGCGCGGGTAAACGGCGGGAGTAACTATGACTCTCTTAAGGTAGCCAAATGCGCCCGGCAAAGTCCGACCACCACCTCCACGCGGTGCCGGGCGGGGTAGGGGCCCGTCATTAAGTTGACGAGGCCCCGAGCTAACGGTGGCGGTGAAGACGGCGTTGAGCATGACAACGTCGCAGGGGAGGGTGTGGTGTTAAGTCGCCACACCCTACATTCTGTCAAGTGGGATACTGAACTCGAGAGGATAATACCTCTGCGCGGATTAGACTAGGGTACGGTTTATGGAATAACTAGGATGTACACGGGCTGGCGGATGAACCCGCCGAACCCTTAGTAAAGCAGGGTGAAACCTGCTTGAAACGGGGGAGGGCTAAGGGGGATTCTGTCACCGCTCTATTAAAACTTAGCAAGTCTTAGGTAGCGCTCCAAGACTGTCGCCATACGATACGCTCTATGGCAAATGCAGGTGTGGGTGGGTTCAGCCCCACTTTGCTCCGGTTCGGCACTGAGCCCGTCGTCTCATAAGGGCGCGGGCCAACCCTCGCGTGGAGCTCCCTGTTTCATAGCCACCCACGGAACCAAATAGGAGACTGCATAAACAGACGCGGATAGCGGGCCTGAGTTTGAGCCCAATAGAATGAGTAACGCTAAAACTAAGAAGGTCAAAAAGACCAAGGGGGTGGACAAGAAAGATCCGGACCAAGCGTTCATGGATCTTCAAGATCGAATGGAGGCGATGCGTTTTGGGATAAGCAAGCTCGATGATGAGTCTTCCCATTTTACGCTAGTAACGGTAATGATGGACTTCCTCGATGAGGTAATGTCCGAATTTCGAAGGTACAGAGCCGTTAATCGCATGCAGCAGGTCCTCGACCGTCAAACGCAAACGTCGTTTGACGGTAACGATGGATTCGGGCCGCAAACGCGAAAAGGCAGAAGACCAGTGGCTGATGACCAACAGCCTGGTCCGAGTGGGTTGCAAAGGTTGCAACAACAACAACAACAACCATCGAGGTTGACCCCTGTTAGGGAAGCGGTGGAAAATATTCCAAGTCCGAGAAACGGACCGAATATTAATGAGGGTAGCATTAATAAGAGGAAGAAGAAGAAGAGCAAGAAGAAGCAGAATAAGCCCAGGAAGCGGCCTGAGGCTCTGCTGATATCGGACTGCACTTCCGAGGAGCTGGCGAAATTGCTCAAGGAAATGAAGCAGTCCGATGCTCTTAAATCGGTTGGAGAGACAATCTCTAAGGTCCGACGGGCCCAGAATGGTGGCATGTTGCTAGAATTGAAGCAGGGTAGTTCTGCTAGTGCAATTGCCCCAAAGGTTAAGGAAGCGGTGAAGGGCAAGGCGTCAGTGAGAACGCTAGCTCCTTCTAAAATGATTGAGATCATGCATCTCGATGAAATTACCACCCCAGAGGAGGTTGCGGAGTCTGTCAAAGCACAGCTCAACATCGAGATAGAAATAGATCGTATCAAAATGAAGAAAGGCCGCGCGGCCGGTACGCAGTGGGCACGGATCAACGTATCGCTGCCAGACTTTCAAAGCTTCCTGAATTTGGGAAAGCTGAAAGTTGGTTGGTCGATATGCCATATCCGTGAGGTAATGGAGGAGCAGAAATGCTATAAGTGTTGGAAGGTAGGCCATACGAGCTATCATTGTAGGGAACCAGACAGAAGTAATCTGTGCTGGAAATGCGGTTTGAGTGGACACAAGAAGCAAGCTTGTACCAATTCTGTTAAGTGTTTGGATTGCGGTACGAGGTCACAGAACCTTCACGCAACGGGCAGTTACATGTGTCCCCGTAGGCGAACGATTAGATCTTAATGGTTAGGTTGTTACAACATAACCAGAATCATAGTTATGCTGCATTTCAGTTAATGTGGCAAACGATTAGGGAAGAATCTGCGGATATAGTGTTGATTGCAGATCCGTATCTGGCAACAACCAACGTCAAAGTGTTACGCAATGACGATAACACAGCAGCGGTAGTGGTTAACGCGGACTTACCAGTTAAGGTAGTCAGTAAGGCTCTGAAGGGTTTAATGGTAGTTGACATAGGTGATATGCGAGTGGTTAGCGTTTACGCGCCACCTAGATTTAGTATGGAAGAGTTCCAGATCATGTTGGATAACACGGTAATGGCCGTAACCGGTATCCACAAATTCGTTATCGGGGGGGACTTCAACGCTTGGTCAGTAAGTTGGAACAACCAACTTGGCGAGCGTGGAGAAACCCAGAAACGAAGAGGTGAGTTGGTCTTATCAACCTTTGCGCAGATTGACGCAATTTTATTGAACGACGGCAGCACCCCAACTTATGTTGGACCAG
>NW_026902629.1:72500-77500 GCF_943734735.2 Anopheles gambiae | reverse complement strand
TTATTTCCCGATCTGGTCTTTTGGCTGGATCGCGAAAAAAACGCTAAGTCCCAAATCTTGAACTCGAGAGGAGAGCGCTGATGACAACCTTTTGGACTGGAGCTCCCTAGAATTCGGCTTTTTCCTTCTCTAAAGGGATGCACTGTTGTATGAATTGTTTATTCACGATCTGGTCGTTGGATTGGATCGTGAAAAAAAAACGCTAAGTCCCAGATCCTGAACTCGACAGGAAAGCGCTGATGGCAAACATTTTGACTGGAAGTCCCTAGAAAACGGCTTTTTCCTTATTGGCATTATGTGGCACGTTTATTGTGGCTAGAACATTAATTATCCCCCAAATGGCACCAACGCTTGGCGAAAGTCTCGAAATACTCCTATCCCGACGCACCAGCAACCGCAACACGATGCAAAATAAATTGCACGAGCTGCTGATACTTGTACCATGCACGGTACACGGTACCAAATTATACCCCTGAAAGTGTGCAATTTGGTGCTATAGTAGGAAATTTGGTTGGGCAAGCCTAGCTACGCGTGTCGCTACGCGTGTTGCATGGTGGTCGATCAGAGGTATGCAAAAGCACCTATCTAGGGGAATTACTTTACGTTCTAGTAGCAAGTTCGATTTTTCGGTCCAGCACGGCAGTAATCCTGCATGCATACACTCCATGTACCAAAAATGTATCAACCTAGGCGTTGCTCAGTAGCTTTTGGCGGCACATGTAAAAAGTATTCGAGTTCAGATTCTTGGAACTTTGCGTATTGTTCAAAACTAATAACGAAAACTAAATTATAAATGGGTAAAAGGCTAGGCGTTTCTCAGTAGCTTTTTTGCGCCACGTGGCAAAAGTATTCGAGTTCAGATTTCTGGGACTTAGCGTATTTTTCAAAATTGATTATGCAAATTGAAGTACAAATGGGGCATTAGCTAGGCGTTGCCCAGTAGCTTTTGGCGCCACATGGAGGAAGTAGTCGAGTTCAAATTTCTGGGACGTAGCGTAGTTTTCAATCATAATAAACCGAATCAAACATAAAAATCATGAAACTTACACCACGTCCCTAGGTTATGCACAAAACGTAACGATAAAGTGCCGGCCAGGTTAGAGGTGCACCAAAATTGTGTACCGATTAGGAAAAGTACTCTATGTTCCTATGACTTGGGTGAAAAGTGTTGATTAACTGCTGGTTAGGATAGACAGTTGCTTATCGTACACATCGCAAACGAACACCCCTTAGTGAGCAGTAGCAGAAGTCGATTGAACAAAGCGAATGCATTACAAACTGATCAAGTAAAATAAGGAACGCTACGTACTAGGACTTCTTTCCAAGAATGGTGTCCGCGACGGGAGGGCAAGCGTCCTTCCCAGGTTTCCCTAGTAAACCTTGTATGGTAAACATACCCAAGCGTGTCCGTAAGCACGCAACGATAGTCACGAACGAGCACATACCTAGGGAAAGTACTCTACGTACTAGGACTTCTGTCCAAGAATGGTGTCCGCGACGGTCGGGCACTGTGACGCAATTACCAAATCCTAGAATCGTACAAGCAGTGTGTACAAACATAAACATTAACGCGTTCGCTCGGGCTGCGCCGTCCGTGTTGAACACAAATGTGGGTGATTATATGAGTGGATAGACAAAAACATGCGTGGCGAAGACAGTTTTCTGCACGATGTGCACATAGCTCATTTCGTCGTCCCGGGCGAATGGAAAAACACAAAAATATCGAGTATCTTTCTAGGTTTCTGTTATAAAAGGACAGGCCAAAAGGTGACCGGTTGAGATAAGCATTTTAAGCATACAAGCACTTTATTGCAACTTTTGATACAAAAACTAGGTACGTACACGTAGATTGTATCAACATGGACATCCATGATCGGGTACGCCCGGGCTGCGCCCTCCATGTTGTACTTTCCCTGATTGGTACACAATTTTGGTGCAAGTGTACCAACATGGACATCTATGAACGCGTACGCTCGAGATGCACCCTTCGTCTTGTACTTTCCCTGATCGGTACACAGTTTTGGTGCACGGCTATCCCGACCGGCAACTTGTACCTTTATCGACATCCATGAACACAAAGTGCGCGGAACAAAAATTGCTCGGTCAGACCTACAAAGTGCTATATCTCGAATACTAAACGTCGCAGATGGGTGTCGTAGAACAATTTTAAATTCGTCTAATGATTCTACATCCGATTCTGGATAGTGGTTTTTCGACCACTTTTCAACATTTTGTGACACCCCGAACCTAGGGGCAGCTCCCTAGCTTTTTTCAAAAATGTGCACCGAACGGGCCAGAGAGCTCGAGTAGTCGAAAATTTTTTTTTTGCTAAAACCCCTCAAAACGTGTCAGGAACGCACCCTAGATGATGAAAAGTGCAACCAGAATGTCAATCGACAACATGCCCGGGGGTACAAATTTGCTCTACGCGTCCCGAGGTAGGGTACTTTTTCATACAAACATCAAAGTGTACGGTGCACAAAGTGCGCGGAACAAAAATTGCTCGGTCAGACCTAGGACGGGCCATAACTCGAATACTAAACGTCGCAGATGGGTGTCGTAGAACAATTTTAAGTTCGTCTAATGATTCTACATCCGATTCTGGATAGTGGTTTTTCGACCACTTTTCAACATTTTGTGACACCCCGAACCTAGGGGCAGCTCCCTAGCTTTTTTCAAAAATGTGCACCGAACGGGCCAGAGAGCTCGAGTAGTCGAAAATTTTTTTTTTGCTAAAACCCCTCAAAACGTGTCAGGAACGCACCCTAGATGATGAAAAGTGCAACCAGAATGTCAATCGACAACATGCCCGGGGGTACAAATTTGCTATACGCGTCCCTAGGTAGGGTACTTTTTCATACAAACATCAACGTGTACGGTGCACAAAGTGCGCGGAACAAAAATTGCTCGGTCAGACCTAGGACGGGCCATAACTCGAATACTAAACGTCGCAGATGGGTGTCGTAGAACAATTTTAAGTTCGTCTAATGATTCTACATCCGATTCTGGATAGTGGTTTTTCGACCACTTTTCAACATTTTGTGACACCCCGAACCTAGGGGCAGCTCCCTAGCTTTTTTCAAAAATGTGCACCGAACGGGCCAGAGAGCTCGAGTAGTCGAAAATTTTTTTTTTTGCTAAAACCCCTCAAAACGTGTCAGGAACGCACCCTAGATGATGAAAAGTGCAACCAGAATGTCAATCGACAACATGCCCGGGGGTACAAATTTGCTCTACGCGTCCCTAGGTAGGGTACTTTTTCATACAAACATCAAAGTGTACGGTGCACAAAGTGCGCGGAACAAAAATTGCTCGGTCAGACCTAGGACGGGCCATAACTCGAATACTAAACGTCGCAGATGGGTGTCGTAGAACAATTTTAAGTTCGTCTAATGATTCTACATCCGATTCTGGATAGTGGTTTTTCGACCACTTTTCAACATTTTGTGACACCCCGAACCTAGGGGCAGCTCCCTAGCTTTTTTCAAAAATGTGCACCGAACGGGCCAGAGAGCTCGAGTAGTCGAAAATTTTTTTTTTGCTAAAACCCCTCAAAACGTGTCAGGAACGCACCCTAGATGATGAAAAGTGCAACCAGAATGTCAATCGACAACATGCCCGGGGGTACAAATTTGCTCTACGCGTCCCTAGGTAGGGTACTTTTTCATACAAACATCAACGTGTACGGTGCACAAAGTGCGCGGAACAAAAATTGCTCGGTCAGACCTAGGACGGGCCATAACTCGAATACTAAACGTCGCAGATGGGTGTCGTAGAACAATTTTAAATTCGTCTAATGATTCTACATCCGATTCTGGATAGTGGTTTTTCGACCACTTTTCAACATTTTGTGACACCCCGAACCTAGGGGCAGCTCCCTAGCTTTTTTCAAAAATGTGCACCGAACGGGCCAGAGAGCTCGAGTAGTCGAAAATTTTTTTTTTTGCTAAAACCCCTCAAAACGTGTCAGGAACGCACCCTAGATGATGAAAAGTGCAACCAGAATGTCAATCGACAACATGCCCGGGGGTACAAATTTGCTATACGCGTCCCTAGGTAGGGTACTTTTTCATACAAACATCAACGTGTACGGTGCACAAAGTGCGCGGAACAAAAATTGCTCGGTCAGACCTAGGACGGGCCATAACTCGAATACTAAACGTCGCAGATGGGTGTCGTAGAACAATTTTAAGTTCGTCTAATGATTCTACATCCGATTCTGGATAGTGGTTTTTCGACCACTTTTCAACATTTTGTGACACCCCGAACCTAGGGGCAGCTCCCTAGCTTTTTTCAAAAATGTGCACCGAACGGGCCAGAGAGCTCGAGTAGTCGAAAATTTTTTTTTTTGCTAAAACCCCTCAAAACGTGTCAGGAACGCACCCTAGATGATGAAAAGTGCAACCAGAATGTCAATCGACAACATGCCCGGGGGTACAAATTTGCTCTACGCGTCCCTAGGTAGGGTACTTTTTCATACAAACATCAACGTGTACGGTGCACAAAGTGCGCGGAACAAAAATTGCTCGGTCAGACCTGGTACGGGCCATAACTCGAATACTAAACGTCGCAGCTGGGTGTCGTAGAACAATTTTAAGTTCGTCTAATGATTCTACATCCGATTCTGGATAGTGGTTTTTCGACCACTTTTCAACATTTTGTGACACCCCGAACCTAGGGGCAGCTCCCTAGCTTTTTTCAAAAATGTGCACCGAACGGGCCAGAGAGCTCGAGTAATCGAAAATTTTTTTTTTGCTAAAACCCCTCAAAACGTGTAGAAAACTGATTTTAGATGATAAAAAGTGCAACCAGAACGTCAAACGACAACTTTGTTGGGGGTACCCTTTTTACTCTACGGGCCACTAGCTTAGGCGCGCCAACAGCGCTTTCCTCTCGGGTTCCCATTTTTTGCCCTCCTGGGATTATGATCATTTACTCATTGCCTACTATAGGGAAGGTACCTTGCTTCGAGGTCAAAAATGAAGATTTCACCAAATCGT
>NW_026902629.1:62500-67500 GCF_943734735.2 Anopheles gambiae | reverse complement strand
TCATCTTTGAGCCGGCCGAGGGATGCTCGTACAAGGCGCTGTTTGAGAAGATACGGCTAAATCCGCGACTGGCCGACGAGAACAAGGGAGTCAAGCAGGGCTACCGCACGTCACGCGACTCCCTTCGTCTCTCGCTTAACCAGGATGCAGACGCCGCTGTGCTGCTGCTGCGCATCCAGGAGGAGGTCGGTGATTTGGCCACTGGCCGGATCATCACGGAGATGGCCGAGGTGATGATTACCGGCATCGACATGTTGGCCACAAAAGAGGATGTGGAACGCGGTCTGCAGCGGGCGCTGGAACGCACAGTAGTTGCAGCAACCACGTCCTTGTGGGAGCGTCGTGATGGGACGCAGCGTGCCCGTGTCCGACTTCCACGGAGGGACGCTGACCTTCTGGCGGACAAACGTATCCTTGTTGGATACTCGGCGTGCCTGGTGCGCAGCGCGCCAAAACAGCAGCGAAGCGCGGTTCGCTGTTTCCGCTGCTTGGAGCGTGGACACACCACTGCAGACTGCGCCGGCGTGGATCGTTCCGGCCTATGCCTGCGCTGCGGAGCCACGGATCATCGCGCGGCATCATGCACCTGCGATCCGAAGTGCATCGTTTGTGGCGGCCCACATCGCATCGCCGCCCCCATGTGCCCAGGCCCGCAACCACAATGTTGAACGTCCTGCAGTTCAACGCCAACCATTGCGAGAACGCCCAGGACCTGGCGTTGCATGTGTTGACCACCGAGGGTCTTGACGTTCTGCTCTTGTCCGAGCCCTATTGCGTACCGCGCAATAACGGCAATTGGGTAACGGACGAGAGTAAGACGGTTGCCATCGTCGTCAACGGCAACCGGCTGCCGATACAGCGTATCAGGCACCGTCAGACCCTCGGTGTGGTTGCGGCCGACGTCGGTGGAATCGCTGTGGTGAGCTGCTATGTGTCGCCGCAGACAGGAGTTCCAGAGTTCCGGAGCATTATGGAAAAGATCGACCTGATCGTCCGCGGGTGCAGCCGGGTTCTCCTGGCCTGCGATTTCAACGCCATGCACCTGGACTGGGGAAGCAGCAGGACTTGCCTGAAGGGCTTGGAGCTTCTCCAGTTGGCGGACAACCTCGGGCTGGTGCTACTGAACAAGGCAGACTGTCTGCCAACGTTCAAGGGGAACCGAGCGGACACAACTCGGTTTCCGCCCAGCCGACCGGACGTTACGTTCGCCAGTAGTGTGATCAGCCGTCTCGACCCGCGCGAGGACAGCACCCGAGGCTGGCGCGTTCCCGACGTGGTAACGCTCAGTGATCACCGTTACGTCCGGTACGAGGTTGGCGTGAGTCCACCATCATCGAGGGATCGGGCAGCACGGCGTGGACAGCGCCCGGCCCGCGTAAGCAATGCCGGTACGCGCTGGAAGACCAGTCAGTTTGACTCCCAGCTTTTCGGGAAAGCTCTGGCCATGACTGGGTTCGCCCGTCAAGCTAACAGCGTCGAAAGCTTGGTCGAGTCGCTGACCAGCGTCTGCGACGAGACGATGTCGCGGGTCTTCCCAGCGCAGGACCACACAGGTCGGCCAGCTTACTGGTGGACTCCGGCGATCCAGACGATGATCGAAGAACTCTCCAGAAAGGAGCAAATGGCGATGAGGACCATTCCGCCCAACGAACAGCTCCAAACGGAACTCGCAGCTGCCAGGGAGAGCCTTCGGAAGGCTATTCGTGTGAGCAAGAACGAGGCGTTCGACCGGTTCTTGCTGTCGATCAGGGAGGATGAAACCGGAAACTTTTTCCGGAAGGTCTTCCACTGGTTCCAGGCGGCCCGCTCAGCCCCGGAACGCGATCCAGCAGAACTGCGGCGAATTGTCGACGCCTTGTTCCCGGTTCATCCGCCGGTAGAGTGGCCCGATCTCCGAGTTGGCAACATGGCGCCGCTCCGATCGATCGGCCTGACCGAGCTGGAGAATATAGCAGCCAGTATGCACCCGCGGAAGGCTCCTGGGCTTGATGGAGTACCGAACGCCGCCCTTACGGTTGCTCTCAGGCAGCAACCGGAGCCCTTCCGCCGGGTGTTTCAGGAGTGCCTGGACACGTCCTGCTTTCCGCAGCCGTGGAAAAAGCAGCGACTGGTGCTCCTGCCAAAGCCAGGCAAATCACCGGGCGAGCCGTCGTCCTTCCGCCCGATTTGCCTGCTCGATAATACGGGCAAGGCTTTGGAGCGGCTGCTGTTGAACCGGCTCAACGAATACATCGAGGATCCAGAGAGTCCGCAACTGTCTGAGCAGCAGTTCGGATTCCGGCGAGGGCGATCGACTCTGCAGGCCATCCAGCAGGTCGTGGACGCGGGACGAAGGGCGAAGTCCTTTGGAAGGACAAACAACCGTGACCGGCGCTGCCTCATGGTTGTGGCCCTGGACGTCCGTAACGCGTTCAACACGGCTAGCTGGCAGAGCATCGCCGAGGCGCTCCAGGCGAAGGGAGTCCCCGTGCAGTTGTGCCGCATACTGCAGGACTACTTCGCCGACAGGGAGCTTACGTACGACACGGCGGACGGGCCGGTTACCCGCCGAGTATCGGCAGGTGTTCCACAGGGGTCCATATTGGGCCCCACACTGTGGAACATAATGTACGACGGTGTGCTAGCCGTAGAGCTCCCTGAGGGCGCCTCCATCGTGGGATTCGCCGATGATCTTGCGATCCTGGCAGCGGGGACAACTCCTGAACACGCAGCAGCGATTGCGGAGGAAGCGGTGGCAGCGGTCAACAGCTGGATGGTGCGGCACAAACTCTCCCTGGCGCCGGAGAAGACGGAGCTGCTGATGGTGTCGAGCAAGCGAAGCGGATACAAAAACATCCCTGTGAACATCTGTGGAGTGGAAGTGCGCTCGAAGCGGTCGATCCGCTACTTGGGGGTCATGCTACACGACCACCTGTCGTGGCGCCCACACGTCGAGATGGTCGCGGACAATGCCCTCCGTGTGGTGCGAGCATTGCGTGTCGTCATGCGCAACCACAGCGGCCCCCAAGTGAGCAAGCGGAAGCTGCTCGCCGCAGTGGCCGCGTCCATTATCCGCTATGGCGCACCCGTCTGGGCGGAAGCCTCGGACCTACAGTGGTGCAGGCGGATATTGGATCGCGTGCAGCGCCCCCTGGCCCAGGGCATCACGAGCGCCTTCCATTCCACGAGCTGCGAGGTAGCGGTGGTTTTAGCCGGAGAACTGCCATACCACCTCCTGGTGAAGGAAGACGCCCGCTGCTACAACCGACTGCAGTTAAGCCCGGACAGCAGTCGAGAGGCGATTCGCCAGGAGGAAAAGGAGTCATCGCTGCAGCTGTGGCAGCAACAGTGGGACGACGAGGCGGCGAATAACACCAGCCGCTACTTACGTTGGGCCCACCGACAAGTGCCAGACGTGCGCCTGTGGACGGGGCGGAAACACGGAGAGGTAGATTTCTACCTCTCGCAGGTTCTCAGTGGACATGCCTTCGTCCACGAGTTCCTGCACGTGTTCGGGTTCGCTCCATCCCCGGACTGTCCCAGGTGCGCAGGGTCGGTCGAGTCGGTGGCCCACGTACTGTTCCAGTGTCCCCGCTTCGCGGATGTTCGCGCGGAGTTGCTGCACGGCGTCGACGAGGACAACCTCGGCAGCCGCCTGTTGGAGAGTGCGGAGTGGTGGGACCGCATCCAGCAAGCGGCTCGGCAGATCCTCTCCGTTCTGCAGGAGGACTGGCGGGAGGAGCAGCAAAACTTGGCAGCCGCCGAGGCTGCTCAGCCAGTTCCTGCATCCAGCCCGCCCGAGGACATGGCGGAGGCAGAGCGGAGACGGCTGATGCGACGCCGAGAGGTGCGCAACCGCAGCGCCCGGCGGATGCGGCAGCGGCGTCGGCAGGAGCGGCTCGGCGTGGACGAGGTCGTCCCGGCTATCTTGGCACGCGCAGCGGCCAATGACGACGCGGCCGACGACGTAGTGGAGCCGACAGGGGAGGTCGAGGAGGAGGAGGTCAGCCCTCCAGAGCCGCCAATCCCCCCGCGCAGCCGGGGATTGCCTCCCTCCCCACGCACGATGGAGATGCGGCGACTGCGGCGTAACTTTATGCAGCTCCAATACCGGGAAAGGCGTCGGGCCGGAGTGCTAGGAGCTGTTCCGCAGGGTCGCCAACGACGTGGGCGACTACCACCATCTGCAGCGGAAGTGGAGCGGCGTCGCATTAACCGGCGGCAGAGAGAGAGGCAGCGGCGGCTGGAGCAACGGCAAGCGGAGGTCGAGGCTCAGCCTCCCCCGTGGGACGAGCTGCCGAGCTCCCAGCTTGCCGAACGAAGAAGCAGCCTCACGGATGACGAGCGAGCTGCCGTAACATCGGCGATCGTGTCCGCGCGCTGACGCAGCTCTTTGATGATACGGTGAAACCTGCAAGGATTAGGACAAGGACAACGGTTACCGGAACATATTTAATGTTAAAAAGGCGGCAACGAAAACCTTTCACGAAAGGAAAAATAGTGAAAAAAAAAAAAAAAGTTTTTTGAATTCAAATAAATAAAGAGAAAGGCCCAAACGGGCGGAATTCCCGGCGGGGGGAAATCCGTTAGTGGTAACCCCCCGCCGGTAGGAGCGGGGTTCTTTCGGGAAACAATGGTCCTCAATAAAGAACTCTTGAAGAATTTAAAAAAAAAAAAAAAAAGAAGTGGAGCTTGCGGCTTAATTTGACTCAACACGGGAAAACTTACCAGGTCCGAACTTATTGAGGTAAGACAGATTGATAGCTCTTTCTCAAACTTAAGGGTAGTGGTGCATGGCCGTTCTTAGTTCGTGGAATGATTTGTCTGGTTAATTCCGATAACGAACGCGACTCAGTCAAGCTAACTAGAACGCTGTCAGTAGTGTGCCTCCGGGCGCACCTGACGTTAGGAGTGGCGGGTGTCCTCACGGGTGCCCGTCACTTAGTTTGCCCTGCTTAGCGGGACAACTTGTGTTTAGCAAGATGAGATTGAGCGATAACAGGTCCGTGATGCCCTTAGAT
>NW_026902629.1:50000-55000 GCF_943734735.2 Anopheles gambiae | reverse complement strand
CCCAGGTTTCCCTAGTAAACCTTGTATGGTAAACATACCCAAGCGTGTCCGTAAGCACGCAACGATAGTCACGAACGAGCACATACCTAGGGAAAGTACTCTACGTACTAGGACTTCTGTCCAAGAATGGTGTCCGCGACGGTCGGGCACTGTGACGCAATTACCAAATCCTAGAATCGTACAAGCAGTGTGTACAAACATAAACATTAACGCGTTCGCTCGGGCTGCGCCGTCCGTGTTGAACACAAATGTGGGTGATTATATGAGTGGATAGACAAAAACATGCGTGGCGAAGACAGTTTTCTGCACGATGTGCACATAGCTCATTTCGTCGTCCCGGGCGAATGGAAAAACACAAAAATATCGAGTATCTTTCTAGGTTTCTGTTATAAAAGGACAGGCCAAAAGGTGACCGGTTGAGATAAGCATTTTAAGCATACAAGCACTTTATTGCAACTTTTGATACAAAAACTAGGTACGTACACGTAGATTGTATCAACATGGACATCCATGATCGGGTACGCCCGGGCTGCGCCCTCCATGTTGTACTTTCCCTGATTGGTACACAATTTTGGTGCAAGTGTACCAACATGGACATCTATGAACGCGTACGCTCGAGATGCACCCTTCGTCTTGTACTTTCCCTGATCGGTACACAGTTTTGGTGCACGGCTATCCCGACCGGCAACTTGTACCTTTATCGACATCCATGAACACAAAGTGCGCGGAACAAAAATTGCTCGGTCAGACCTACAAAGTGCTATATCTCGAATACTAAACGTCGCAGATGGGTGTCGTAGAACAATTTTAAATTCGTCTAATGATTCTACATCCGATTCTGGATAGTGGTTTTTCGACCACTTTTCAACATTTTGTGACACCCCGAACCTAGGGGCAGCTCCCTAGCTTTTTTCAAAAATGTGCACCGAACGGGCCAGAGAGCTCGAGTAGTCGAAAATTTTTTTTTTGCTAAAACCCCTCAAAACGTGTCAGGAACGCACCCTAGATGATGAAAAGTGCAACCAGAATGTCAATCGACAACATGCCCGGGGGTACAAATTTGCTCTACGCGTCCCGAGGTAGGGTACTTTTTCATACAAACATCAACGTGTACGGTGCACAAAGTGCGCGGAACAAAAATTGCTCGGTCAGACCTAGGACGGGCCATAACTCGAATACTAAACGTCGCAGATGGGTGTCGTAGAACAATTTTAAGTTCGTCTAATGATTCTACATCCGATTCTGGATAGTGGTTTTTCGACCACTTTTCAACATTTTGTGACACCCCGAACCTAGGGGCAGCTCCCTAGCTTTTTTCAAAAATGTGCACCGAACGGGCCAGAGAGCTCGAGTAGTCGAAAATTTTTTTTTTTGCTAAAACCCCTCAAAACGTGTCAGGAACGCACCCTAGATGATGAAAAGTGCAACCAGAATGTCAATCGACAACATGCCCGGGGGTACAAATTTGCTATACGCGTCCCTAGGTAGGGTACTTTTTCATACAAACATCAACGTGTACGGTGCACAAAGTGCGCGGAACAAAAATTGCTCGGTCAGACCTAGGACGGGCCATAACTCGAATACTAAACGTCGCAGATGGGTGTCGTAGAACAATTTTAAGTTCGTCTAATGATTCTACATCCGATTCTGGATAGTGGTTTTTCGACCACTTTTCAACATTTTGTGACACCCCGAACCTAGGGGCAGCTCCCTAGCTTTTTTCAAAAATGTGCACCGAACGGGCCAGAGAGCTCGAGTAGTCGAAAATTTTTTTTTTTGCTAAAACCCCTCAAAACGTGTCAGGAACGCACCCTAGATGATGAAAAGTGCAACCAGAATGTCAATCGACAACATGCCCGGGGGTACAAATTTGCTCTACGCGTCCCTAGGTAGGGTACTTTTTCATACAAACATCAAAGTGTACGGTGCACAAAGTGCGCGGAACAAAAATTGCTCGGTCAGACCTAGGACGGGCCATAACTCGAATACTAAACGTCGCAGATGGGTGTCGTAGAACAATTTTAAGTTCGTCTAATGATTCTACATCCGATTCTGGATAGTGGTTTTTCGACCACTTTTCAACATTTTGTGACACCCCGAACCTAGGGGCAGCTCCCTAGCTTTTTTCAAAAATGTGCACCGAACGGGCCAGAGAGCTCGAGTAGTCGAAAATTTTTTTTTTTGCTAAAACCCCTCAAAACGTGTCAGGAACGCACCCTAGATGATGAAAAGTGCAACCAGAATGTCAATCGACAACATGCCCGGGGGTACAAATTTGCTATACGCGTCCCTAGGTAGGGTACTTTTTCATACAAACATCAACGTGTACGGTGCACAAAGTGCGCGGAACAAAAATTGCTCGGTCAGACCTAGGACGGGCCATAACTCGAATACTAAACGTCGCAGATGGGTGTCGTAGAACAATTTTAAGTTCGTCTAATGATTCTACATCCGATTCTGGATAGTGGTTTTTCGACCACTTTTCAACATTTTGTGACACCCCGAACCTAGGGGCAGCTCCCTAGCTTTTTTCAAAAATGTGCACCGAACGGGCCAGAGAGCTCGAGTAGTCGAAAATTTTTTTTTTTGCTAAAACCCCTCAAAACGTGTCAGGAACGCACCCTAGATGATGAAAAGTGCAACCAGAATGTCAATCGACAACATGCCCGGGGGTACAAATTTGCTCTACGCGTCCCTAGGTAGGGTACTTTTTCATACAAACATCAAAGTGTACGGTGCACAAAGTGCGCGGAACAAAAATTGCTCGGTCAGACCTAGGACGGGCCATAACTCGAATACTAAACGTCGCAGATGGGTGTCGTAGAACAATTTTAAGTTCGTCTAATGATTCTACATCCGATTCTGGATAGTGGTTTTTCGACCACTTTTCAACATTTTGTGACACCCCGAACCTAGGGGCAGCTCCCTAGCTTTTTTCAAAAATGTGCACCGAACGGGCCAGAGAGCTCGAGTAGTCGAAAATTTTTTTTTTGCTAAAACCCCTCAAAACGTGTCAGGAACGCACCCTAGATGATGAAAAGTGCAACCAGAATGTCAATCGACAACATGCCCGGGGGTACAAATTTGCTCTACGCGTCCCTAGGTAGGGTACTTTTTCATACAAACATCAACGTGTACGGTGCACAAAGTGCGCGGAACAAAAATTGCTCGGTCAGACCTAGGACGGGCCATAACTCGAATACTAAACGTCGCAGATGGGTGTCGTAGAACAATTTTAAATTCGTCTAATGATTCTACATCCGATTCTGGATAGTGGTTTTTCGACCACTTTTCAACATTTTGTGACACCCCGAACCTAGGGGCAGCTCCCTAGCTTTTTTCAAAAATGTGCACCGAACGGGCCAGAGAGCTCGAGTAGTCGAAAATTTTTTTTTTTGCTAAAACCCCTCAAAACGTGTCAGGAACGCACCCTAGATGATGAAAAGTGCAACCAGAATGTCAATCGACAACATGCCCGGGGGTACAAATTTGCTATACGCGTCCCTAGGTAGGGTACTTTTTCATACAAACATCAACGTGTACGGTGCACAAAGTGCGCGGAACAAAAATTGCTCGGTCAGACCTAGGACGGGCCATAACTCGAATACTAAACGTCGCAGATGGGTGTCGTAGAACAATTTTAAGTTCGTCTAATGATTCTACATCCGATTCTGGATAGTGGTTTTTCGACCACTTTTCAACATTTTGTGACACCCCGAACCTAGGGGCAGCTCCCTAGCTTTTTTCAAAAATGTGCACCGAACGGGCCAGAGAGCTCGAGTAATCGAAAATTTTTTTTTTGCTAAAACCCCTCAAAACGTGTAGAAAACTGATTTTAGATGATAAAAAGTGCAACCAGAACGTCAAACGACAACTTTGTTGGGGGTACCCTTTTTACTCTACGGGCCACTAGCTTAGGCGCGCCAACAGCGCTTTCCTCTCGGGTTCCCATATTTTGCCCTCCTGGGATTATGATCATTTACTCATTGCCTACTATAGGGAAGGTACCTTGCTTCGAGGTCAAAAATGAAGATTTCACCAAATCGTAGTTTTAACCTCTATTTAGTCGTAGGAGCATGGTTTGCAGTGTCCGTGGGTCATATAAGCCCCCGTTTGGGTCATACGTCCCCTCCCCGATGAAAATCGTCATATGACTATAGGCCGAACTTATGAAGCAAAAGTGGTGTCTGGTGGGTTCTGCCGATGATCTTAACCTATGATTTTGAGTTTCCACCCTTTCAAAACGTTTCCTGGAGCAGTACATCACGGGTCTACGGACCCAAAGACTTCGTTGCGATGGTTTCAAGCATAAAAGTTGTAACAGCTAAGGGTTTTTAATACGCGTATATTAAATCCTTGCTTGAAACTAAGCTTCGTTGTCTTTAAACTCTGCAAGACCAATCGAACTTCTTAGGGAAACTCGAAGGATTCACGCTAAGCCGGTGGTGCAGGGCACATAGCGTGATGAAACCGGGTTTCCCTACCAAATGTGGCATATTTTTTCCCTGAGAGCGAAGCTCAGACCCACGTAGGGGAGAGCGAAGTGGAACTTAAATGTTCAATGCAGCAAATGTTCGCCATGCGGATAAACAAGTTGGAATAGTTCAATGTAGTGTAATGCAAACACGAATCGCAAATAACGATACGGGACCCAGAAGCAATTCTGCGGATCCCTCGGGGAGTGGTGAGTTGATATAAATTAGAAGTGAAAATCCAAGTTGTTCGGGCTCCGGCTCGGCAGCCGATACGAGGTTCCTGTTGAGCTTGTTTGTACATCGCGCAGAGGCGCCGTTCGGTTCTAGCAATGATTCCCGCCACCATGTTCCATGCGTGCAGAGATCCGTTAGAGCTCGTTCAATGTGTCCCGCCGTGATTACGAAAAAGTCCAACAGTTGACTTAGTTGGGTGTGCGTCAAGTAATCGCGCAGAGATGCCGATCGGTGCCTAGCAATGTTTCCCGTCACAAGGTGGTATTGGCACCTGTGCAGAGTGGCCGTTAG
>NW_026902629.1:35000-40000 GCF_943734735.2 Anopheles gambiae | reverse complement strand
GAACGAGCACATACCTAGGGAAAGTACTCTACGTACTAGGACTTCTGTCCAAGAATGGTGTCCGCGACGGTCGGGCACTGTGACGCAATTACCAAATCCTAGAATCGTACAAGCAGTGTGTACAAACATAAACATTAACGCGTTCGCTCGGGCTGCGCCGTCCGTGTTGAACACAAATGTGGGTGATTATATGAGTGGATAGACAAAAACATGCGTGGCGAAGACAGTTTTCTGCACGATGTGCACATAGCTCATTTCGTCGTCCCGGGCTAATGGAACAACACAAAAATATCGAGTATCTTTCTAGGTTTCTGTTATAAAAGGACAGGCCAAAAGGTGACCGGTTGAGATAAGCATTTTAAGCATACAAGCACTTAATTGCAACTTTTGATACAAAAACTAAGAACGTACACGTAGATTGTATCAACATGGACATCCATGATCGCGTACGCCCGGGCTGCGCCCTCCGTGTTGTACTTTCCCTGATTGGTACACAATTTTGGTGCAAGTGTACCAACATGGACATCTATGAACGCGTACGCTCGAGCTGCACCCTCCGTCTTGTACTTTCCCTGATCGGTACACAGTTTTGGTGCACGGCTATCCCGACCGGCAACTTGTACCAACATCGACATCCATGAACGCGTACGTAGCGTACTTTCCCTGATCGGTACACAATGTTGGTGCACGGCATAGGAAATGGGCTTAAAATGGTCAAACTCAATCCATTTCCACTAAAGATAGTCAATAACAGCTGTGCCGATGAAGTAGGGCACGATGCAAGTCAATGTTATTTAATGAATTACATGTTCACCATACATTTTAGTACAAAATTGCTCGGTCAGACCTACAAAGTGCTATATCTCGAATACTAAACGTCGCAGATGGGTGTCGTAGAACAATTTTAAGTTCGTCTAATGATTCTACATCCGATTCTGGATAGTGGTTTTTCGACCACTTTTCAACATTTTGTGACACCCCGAACCTAGGGGCAGCTCCCTAGCTTTTTTCAAAAATGTGCACCGAACGGGCCAGAGAGCTCGAGTAGTCGAAAATTTTTTTTTTGCTAAAACCCCTCAAAACGTGTCAGGAACGCACCCTAGATGATGAAAAGTGCAACCAGAATGTCAATCGACAACATGCCCGGGGGTACAAATTTGCTCTACGCGTCCCTAGGTAGGGTACTTTTTCATACAAACATCAAAGTGTACGGTGCACAAAGTGCGCGGAACAAAAATTGCTCGGTCAGACCTACAAAGTGTTATATATCTCGAATACTAAACGTCGCAGATGGGTGTCGTAGAACAATTTTAAGTTCGTCTAATGATTCTACATCCGATTCTGGATAGTGGTTTTTCGACCACTTTTCAACATTTTGTGACACCCCGAACCTAGGGGCAGCTCCCTAGCTTTTTTCAAAAATGTGCACCGAACGGGCCAGAGAGCTCGAGTAGTCGAAATTTTTTTTTTTTGCTAAAACCCCTCAAAACGTGTCAGGAACGCACCCTAGATGATGAAAAGTGCAACCAGAATGTCAATCGACAACATGCCCGGGGGTACAAATTTGCTATACGCGTCCCTAGGTAGGGTACTTTTTCATACAAACATCAACGTGTACGGTGCACAAAGTGCGCGGAACAAAAATTGCTCGGTCAGACCTGGTACGGGCCATAACTCGAATACTAAACGTCGCAGATGGGTGTCGTAGAACAATTTTAAGTTCGTCTAATGATTCTACATCCGATTCTGGATAGTGGTTTTTCGACCACTTTTCAACATTTTGTGACACCCCGAACCTAGGGGCAGCTCCCTAGCTTTTTTCAAAAATGTGCACCGAACGGGCCAGAGAGCTCGAGTAGTCGAAAATTTTTTTTTTTGCTAAAACCCCTCAAAACGTGTCAGGAACGCACCCTAGATGATGAAAAGTGCAACCAGAATGTCAATCGACAACATGCCCGGGGGTACAAATTTGCTCTACGCGTCCCTAGGTAGGGTACTTTTTCATACAAACATCAACGTGTACGGTGCACAAAGTGCGCGGAACAAAAATTGCTCGGTCAGACCTGGTACGGGCCATAACTCGAATACTAAACGTCGCAGATGGGTGTCGTAGAACAATTTTAAGTTCGTCTAATGATTCTACATCCGATTCTGGATAGTGGTTTTTCAACCACTTTTCAACATTTTGTGACACCCCGAACCTAGGGGCAGCTCCCTAGCTTTTTTCAAAAATGTGCACCGAACGGGCCAGAGAGCTCGAGTAGTCGAAAATTTTTTTTTTGCTAAAACCCCTCAAAACGTGTCAGGAACGCACCCTAGATGATGAAAAGTGCAACCAGAATGTCAATCGACAACATGCCCGGGGGTACAAATTTGCTCTACGCGTCCCTAGGTAGGGTACTTTTTCATACAAACATCAACGTGTACGGTGCACAAAGTGCGCGGAACAAAAATTGCTCGGTCAGACCTGGTACGGGCCATAACTCGAATACTAAACGTCGCAGATGGGTGTCGTAGAACAATTTTAAGTTCGTCTAATGATTCTACATCCGATTCTGGATAGTGGTTTTTCGACCACTTTTCAACATTTTGTGACACCCCGAACCTAGGGGCAGCTCCCTAGCTTTTTTCAAAAATGTGCACCGAACGGGCCAGAGAGCTCGAGTAGTCGAAAATTTTTTTTTTGCTAAAACCCCTCAAAACGTGTCAGGAACGCACCCTAGATGATGAAAAGTGCAACCAGAATGTCAATCGACAACATGCCCGGGGGTACAAATTTGCTCTACGCGTCCCTAGGTAGGGTACTTTTTCATACAAACATCAACGTGTACGGTGCACAAAGTGCGCGGAACAAAAATTGCTCGGTCAGACCTGGTACGGGCCATAACTCGAATACTAAACGTCGCAGATGGGTGTCGTAGAACAATTTTAAGTTCGTCTAATGATTCTACATCCGATTCTGGATAGTGGTTTTTCAACCACTTTTCAACATTTTGTGACACCCCGAACCTAGGGGCAGCTCCCTAGCTTTTTTCAAAAATGTGCACCGAACGGGCCAGAGAGCTCGAGTAGTCGAAAATTTTTTTTTTGCTAAAACCCCTCAAAACGTGTCAGGAACGCACCCTAGATGATGAAAAGTGCAACCAGAATGTCAATCGACAACATGCCCGGGGGTACAAATTTGCTATACGCGTCCCTAGGTAGGGTACTTTTTCATACAAACATCAACGTGTACGGTGCACAAAGTGCGCGGAACAAAAATTGCTCGGTCAGACCTGGTACGGGCCATAACTCGAATACTAAACGTCGCAGATGGGTGTCGTAGAACAATTTTAAGTTCGTCTAATGATTCTACATCCGATTCTGGATAGTGGTTTTTCGACCACTTTTCAACATTTTGTGACACCCCGAACCTAGGGGCAGCTCCCTAGCTTTTTTCAAAAATGTGCACCGAACGGGCCAGAGAGCTCGAGTAGTCGAAAATTTTTTTTTTTGCTAAAACCCCTCAAAACGTGTCAGGAACGCACCCTAGATGATGAAAAGTGCAACCAGAATGTCAATCGACAACATGCCCGGGGGTACAAATTTGCTATACGCGTCCCTAGGTAGGGTACTTTTTCATACAAACATCAACGTGTACGGTGCACAAAGTGCGCGGAACAAAAATTGCTCGGTCAGACCTGGTACGGGCCATAACTCGAATACTAAACGTCGCAGATGGGTGTCGTAGAACAATTTTAAGTTCGTCTAATGATTCTACATCCGATTCTGGATAGTGGTTTTTCGACCACTTTTCAACATTTTGTGACACCCCGAACCTAGGGGCAGCTCCCTAGCTTTTTTCAAAAATGTGCACCGAACGGGCCAGAGAGCTCGAGTAGTCGAAATTTTTTTTTTTGCTTAAACCCCTCAAAACGTGTAGAAAACTGATTTTAGATGATAAAAAGTGCAACCAGAACGTCAAACGACAACTTTGTTGGGGGTACCCTTTTTACTCTACGGGCCACTAGCTTAGGCGCGCCAACAGCGCTTTCCTCTCGGGTTCCCATTTTTTGCCCTCCTGGGATTATGATCATTTACTCATTGCCTACTATAGGGAAGGTACCTTGCTTCGAGGTCAAAAATGAAGATTTCACCAAATCGTAGTTTTAACCTCTATTTAGTCGTAGGAGCATGGTTTGCAGTGTCCGTGGGTCATATAAGCCCCCGTTTGGGTCATACGTCCCCTCCCCGATGAAAATCGTCATATGACTATAGGCCGAACTTATGAAGCAAAAGTGGTGTCTGGTGGGTTCTGCCGATGATCTTAACCTATGATTTTGAGTTTCCACTCTTTCAAAACGTTTCCTGGAGCAGTACATCACGGGTCTACGGACCCAAAGACTTCGTTGCGATGGTTTCAAGCATAAAAGTTGTAACAGCTAAGGGTTTTTAATACGCGTATATTAAATCATTGCTTGAAACTAAGCTTCGTTGTCTTTAAACTCTGCAAGACCAATCGAACTTCTTAGGGAAACTTGAAGGATTCACGCTAAGCCGGTGGTGCAGGGCACATAGCGTGATGAAACCGGGTTTCCCTACCAAATGTGGCATATTTTTTCCCTGAGAGCGAAGCTCAGACCCACGTAGGGGAGAGCGAAGTGGAACTTAAATGTTCAATGCAGCAAATGTTCGCCATGCGGATAAACAAGTTGGAATAGTTCAATGTAGTGTAATGCAAACACGAATCGCAAATAACGATACGGGACCCAGAAGCAATTCTGCGGATCCCTCGGGGAGTGGTGAGTTGATATAAATTAGAGGTGAAAATCCAAGTTGTTCGGGCTCCGGCTCGGCAGCCGATACGAGGTTCCTGTTGAGCTTGTTTGTACATCGCGCAGAGGCGCCGTTCGGTTCTAGCAATGATTCCCGCCACCATGTTCCATGCGTGCAGAGATCCGTTAGAGCTCGTTCAATGTGTCCCGCCGTGATTACGAAAAAGTCCAACAGTTGACTTAGTT